>NW_027656388.1:0-96000 GCF_964235325.1 Thermobia domestica
TTCGGTACATACGTCTACCAAGGTGCAGTCTTTACTGTGCCCTTGTAGAGTAGTCGGTTAAAGTTTCTTCTTTACATACTTTATTTTTCCACGATCATCACTTCGAATCCCATACCCTATAGTAACTTTTTTTTTTTTTTTTTTTTTTTTTTTTTTTTTTTTAGAAAAGCTTGATTCTGTGTATTCCTTAAGAACAATGTCTTGTTCTAACAATGCTCCTTAGTATTATCCTCTTCATTCTAGTTTATTTGAATATTTCCAAATAATTTAGAATGATGTCTTTAAAAACATTAAAACCCAAGAATTTTATAAAAAGCGGAAGTTTCATTTATAATCATTTTCATAACCGAAATGAGAAACTTACAAATAATGGAATTTTAATTAACATATGGCTAAACTTTCATAAAGCAGTAACTAATAAAAAAAAAAACATTTACTCCCCATAGTTTCTGCAAGTAATATGCAGGTAATAGGCAGAAAAATGAACGTAAAATATTAGATGTCGATTAAAAATTAGTAGGGATAGTTCTAAAGCCAAGTAGAAAATTCTCTCTGCTTCATGAAAATAATAAACATTTTACAAAAATAATGGTATTTTTGCTATATCGGAAATTTGTTTAGTAAATAAATAAATAAAATACAATTATATAATTCAATCACTCTTACTCGATAGCTTGAAGAGAAACTGTTCGGCCGGGATCCTTCGGTTTTCTTCGTAGCACACGAAGGGACACGAAGTTGATCCGAACCAAGGGTAAGGGAGGTCCGTTACCCCCCTCCCCCACATTCAAATAGTAGGATATTTTGTAGTCAGCTGTTATGTGCGTCTTATGTGCGCTTATGTGCGCCGAGTTTCAGCTTATGTGCGCACATATTTACACGCCAAAAGGGTGATAGAAAAGCGCACTCCAGGGTAACGCCTGAGTGCGATATTCGAATCCAGACTTCAAATTTCTGTGTCAAGTAATATTCCATATGTGCGCTTATGTACGCATAAAATTTCCATTTGTGCGCGCACAGGAACGAAGAAAATCGATAAACAAAAATGTACAGAAAATTCATGACTTGCTCTAAATCAAAGAATAACAATTTGAAATTTCTGCAGCAAGTAATACTCCATATGTGCGCCTAAGTGCACATAATATTTTTAGTGTGCGCACAAACAAACGCAAGATGTATTGTATTGAAAAATGTAAATCAGTGAAGTTCAAAGAGCGCACTTAAAGCAATGAAATAAGATAGAACCTCAGAACAACATTTGTTCTTTTGTGTGTCATATTTGCCCTTATGTGCGCTCAATATCATTTTCTGTGCGCACATACTAATACATGAAAACGATTATAAATGTGCACTCCATCAGGGAAACGCCTAAGTATGATATTTGAATTAGGACTTCATATTTATTTGTCAAGTTGTATTCCATATGTGCACATAGAAATTTCATATGTGCGCGCATAGGAACGAAGAAAATCGATAGACAAAAATGTACAGAAAATTAATAACTTGCTCTAAATCAAAGAATAATAGCTTCAGATTTCTCCAGCAAGTAGTACTCCATATGTCCGCCGAAATGCACATAATATTTTAGTGTGCGCATAAACAAACGCAAGATGTATCGTATTGAAAAATATAAATCAGTGAAGTTCAAAGAGCGCACTTAAAGCAATGAAATAAGATAGAAACTCAGAACAACAGTTGTTGTTTTGTGTGTCATATTTGCCCTTATGTGCGCTCAATATCATTTTCTGTGCGCACATACTAACACATGAAAACGATTATAAATGTGCACTCCATCAGGGAAACGCCTAAGTATGATATTTGAATTAGGACTTCATATTTATTTGTCAAGTTGTATTCCATATGTGCACATAGAAATTTCATATGTGCGCGCATAGGAACGAAGAAAATCGATAGACAAAAATGTACAGAAAATTAATGACTTGCTCTAAATCAAAGAATAACAGCTTCAGATTTCTCCAGCAAGTAGTACTCCATATGTCCGCCGAAATGCACATAATATTTTAGTGTGCGCATAAACAAACGCAAAATGTATCGTATTGAAAAATGTTAATCAGTGAAGTTCAAAGAGCGCACTTAAAGCAATGAAATAAGATAGAACCTCAGAACAACATTTGTTCTTTTGTGTGTCATATTTGCCCTTATGTGCGCTCAATATCATTTTCTGTGCGCACATACTAATACATGAAAACGATTATAAATGTGCACTCCATCAGGGAAACGCCTAAGTATGATATTTGAATTAGGACTTCATATTTATTTGTCAAGTTGTATTCCATATGTGCACATAGAAATTTCATTTGTGCGCGCATAGGAACGAAGAAAGTCGATAGACAAAAATGTACAGAAAATTAATGACTTGCTCTAAATCAAAGAATAATAGCTTCAGATTTCTCCAGCAAGTAGTACTCCATATGTCCGCCGAAATGCACATAATATTTTAGTGTGCGCATAAACAAACGCAAGATGTATCGTATTGAAAAATGTAAATCAGTGAAGTTCAAAGAGCGCACTTAAAGCAATGAAATAAGATAGAAACTCAGAACAACAGTTGTTGTTTTGTGTGTCATATTTGCCCTTATGTGCGCTCAATATCATTTTCTGTGCGCACATACTAACACATGAAAACGATTATAAATGTGCACTCCATCAGGGAAACGCCTAAGTATGATATTTGAATTAGGACTTCATATTTATTTGTCAAGTTGTATTCCATATGTGCACATAGAAATTTCATATGTGCGCGCATAGGAACGAAGAAAATCGATAGACAAAAATGTACAGAAAATTAATGACTTGCTCTAAATCAAAGAATAACAGCTTCAGATTTCTCCAGCAAGTAGTACTCCATATGTCCGCCGAAATGCACATAATATTTTAGTGTGCGCATAAACAAACGCAAAATGTATCGTATTGAAAAATATAAATCAGTGATGTTCAAAGGGCGCACTTAATGCAATGAAATAAGATAAAAACTTAAAAAAAATTTGTTCTTATGTGCGTCATGTTTGCCCTTATGTGCGCTCAATATCATTTTCTGTGCGCATATACTAACACATGAAAGGGATGTTAAATGTGCACTCAATCAGCGAAACGCCTTAGCATGATATTTGAATTAGGACTTCATATTTATTTGTCAAGTTGTATTCCATATGTGTACATAGAAATTTCATTTGTGCGCGCATAGGAACGAAGAAAATCGATAGACAAAAATGTACAGAAAATTAATGACTTGCTCTAAATCAAAGAATAACAACTTGAGATTTCTGCAGCAAGTAATACTCCATATGTGCGCCTAAGCGCACATAATATTTTAGTGTGCGCACAAACAAACGCAAGATGTATTGAAAAATGTAAGTCAGTGAATTTCAAAGGGCTCACTTAAAGCAATGAAATGAGATAGAAACTTCGAACAACATTTCTTCTTATGTGTGTCATATTTGCCCTTATGTACGCTCGATATCATTTTCTGTGCGCACATCCTAACACATGAAAACAATGATAAAATTGCACTCCATTAGGGAAACGCCTAAGTATGATATTAGAATTACAACTTCATATTTAGTTGTGAAATAGTATTCCTTATGTGCGAATAAAATTAACATTTGTGCGCGCACAGGAACAAAAAAATCGATAGACGAAAATGTACACAAAGTTCATGACTTGCTCTAAATCAAGGAATAACAGCTTGAGATTTCTGCAGCAAGTAACACTTTATATGTGCGCCTAAGTGCAGATAATACTTTTAGTGTGCGCACAAACAAACGCAAGATGTATCGTATTGAAAGTTGTAAATCAGTGAAGTTTCCTCATACTCTCTCAATATATATATAGAGAGAGAGGCGCGAATCCCAGGGTAGCTTTAGGGGCTATAGCCCCCCTTGACGCTCAGGTATATGATGGATAAAGTGGGCTTCAATCCTGCTTTACACTGGAATAAGCGTCAAACTATGGTTTACCCTTGATCATATCCTGGATCCGCCACTATATATATAATATGGGCTATACCATTTGTAAATATGCCCCCCCCATCTCAGAACTGGCTAGTACCTGGTTATCAATATAATTTTTCTGTATAATTGGTATCACTATGCATAATACATTTTAAAATCAGATTTTCGGTTTTACATAAACGTGAGTCATACACAAAAATTAATCGCGGTTTCCATATCTCAGCAGGTGCGGTGTGAGACCAGAAGACCGGATCTATTAGAGTGATTGGATTTCAGCTTTGCTTAAGAAAAGTTGTAAAAAAAAAAAAATCCTGCTGATCAGGAAGATCAGTTAACCTAAGAATTTGATGTTCTGAAAGCAGGTAGTCTCTAATTAAAATAGACTGTGCATGGTTGTTAAAGAAAGTGTTTCAGTAGAGGTTAAAATAGGGTCGAATCGGAATCCCTACGACTCAAGTCTTGTACCCTATAAATTAGGGCGCTTGCTGGTATTTTGGAGTTGACAGCTTTCAATTCGAAACTATTCACTACCGATTTTCAGAGGTAATGAAAATAATGTTCTCGGGATCTAAAATTATTCAGGATTCCGATTTTCACACACTAAATCTCGAATTCTGTCAGACTGTTTTTACGTTGGAGTGATCTACACAACGAAATCCTGGTTTTTATACTCAGAGCTCGCCTTCCTACCGTCTCGATCCCATCCATAAACTAGATCATGCAACGATTGAAAATATTATAAATTCTTAAACCTAGCTAAAAGAACTCACAGTGAGTGGAAGTCCTATTTTGATGAAACTTGGTATGCTTTCCTAATATCTACAGGAAACCGTATGGACAAAATTGTAGTTGCAAAGCCAACGAATAACAACAGGATGGCGAAAAATCGTAGGTAATAAGTAAACCATACATAGGGGACAAAAGCCAATTTCATATTTATGTATTACAGGAGTTGAGTTGATTTTGAGTTTAACGTCCCGTTCAGCAGCGAGGCTATATGAGACGTGGACCTACTGATTAACGTGGAATCCGAACCACATGAGCTCCCGCCGGGAATCGAACCCGGGCCTCCCACGCCAAAGGCGCGTACGCTAACCGCTTAGCCACGGAGGAGCTCTATATGTCTTACAGGAATAGAGTTAGAGAAGAACTAGCTTCACCAATGGATTTCTAGAAACATTCCAGTCCGAACTGATAAATCATATGGCCCAGTTCTCATTTATAAATCTCGTCGAAGATTCAAAATAACAGCTTTCAAGATGGCGGTCATGATGAAGTACCTTCTCACAGGTGGTGAATTCTATCCATTATCTATCCAGAGAAACTTTTTGTCTATTGCTTTATTCCTTTGCAAAAAAAAAAAAAAAAAAAAACGCAGTTTTTCGTCACCTTTTATATCTTTTACTTACCTATAGGTTCTAAGTCATTTGTTGTACTGCATAAAATTTTAGATGTGCAATTTCTTCTGGATACTGTGCCTGTATGCCAACTTCTTCTAAAATCGGGGTTTCTACAGTACTGTATAAGGAATAAAATCTTAATACATCACCAATTTCACTTTTAAACAAAAATGACTGTTTCGTAAATACTTATGAATAGATTTTCATTTCTTATCGCCAATTGAACAATAATGTAAAATTTATATTTTGTTATTCGAACAAAGTTTATATACTAGCTTGAAGAAATAAGGAAGCACGTCTCAATACCTAAGTTCAAACACATCCAATCCACGGAAGTCGCTTCACAAGTAAAAAGTCACACATCTGTAGGATGTGGCCTGAATACACAATACCAAATTCTAATAGGAAGATTTGTCGCAACACCCTCTCGATTCACCTGAACTTGACATAATTTAATACACAAGATTCAGAGGCCGTCTGCACCTGGTCAGTTCCTAAAATCTCAAAGTTACGAAGAATGCAGGATGCTTGAGGTCCAGTTGTTCCAGTCTGTCTGACGTTTAATAAGTTCAGTCCAACCCAGCTGAGTCAAGTTGATTTTATCATTGTGGGTAAAAATAACGCCAAAAGTGGTACTCACAATCTTTTATTGCACCTAACAACTACCACGAATATCCGGTGTCTAGTCTACTCGGAGACCTGGGTTTCCGCATGTTGATCCGGCTTTTGGTTCGAAAGCTTTTAACCCTTTCCGGATCCTGGCTTTTTGGGCTATTTTTTAGACTTTCAGTCAAGCAGCTACTGTATCGTCACTATTTATCCTAGGATCATGGTTCATACCTCATTCTCTTCAGAATAGAGCTGGCTTTCAAATGGTGCTCATACCATATACCAGAAGCGGGAAAAAAATGTCAAAGTGAAAATTTTGGGGGGACAAATTTTTTTCTCGAACTTTGGCCCCCCTAGACCCCCCCTGTGTGATCGTAGCCATCTAAAAAAAATCTGAGAAATAGTACTTGGTATACTGAATGTGTGTGCCAAATTTCAAGTTTCTATCTTGAATAGTAAGGGCGGGAGAATTTTTATCAAAAATTCCCACAGTGCCCCAAAGTACCATAAAACACTATGATCTCAGGGAAAAAAATTCCTGAGACATCCCTAATTACCCTAGGACTATAATCCGCCAATCATTCTCTTCAGAATAGAACTGTCTTTCAGGCGGTACCATTCATATGTCTCCATCATGTATCTAAGGCGGGAAGTTCCTGAAAAGGGATTTTTGGTGCAAAATTTCCCTTTTTTCAACTTTTGCCCCTCTGGACTCCCCCTGTTTTTACGCAGAAATCGGAAAAAAATTTTGGTAAATACCACTCGGTGGACTGAATGTTTGTGCAAAATTTCAATCTTCTACGTGAAAAAATAGGCCCGCCAGAAAAAATTCCCCTACCATGCCCCACTTTTACTCTATACAGAAGTATATTTGGATAAAAATTCACTGAGACGGCCCTAATTACCCTAGAATAATAATTCGACCGTCGATCTCTTCAGAATGGAACGGCCTTTCAGACGGTATGACTCACATGGTCCTATCATGTTTTTTTGGCGGGAAAATGACGAAATACGGGATATTTGGGGTAAAAAATCCCTATTTTTACCCCTTTGCCCCTCTGGTTCCCCTCCCCCTGTTTTAGCACTGACATCGGAACAAAAAATCTGGTAAATAGTACTCGGTAGACTTAATGTTTGTGCAAAATTTCAATCTTCTACGTTCAAAAATAAGCCCGCCAAAAAATATATATACCGACAATGCCCCATATTTCCCTATATAGAAGTATATTTTTCAAAAAATTCCTGAGACGTCCCTAATTACCCTAGAATAATAATTCGTCATTCTCTTCAGAATGGAACGGCCTTTCAGACGGTATGACTTACGTGGTAAATACTACTCGGTGGACTGAATGCTTTTGCAAAATTTCAATCTTCTACGTAGAAAAATAAGCCCGCCAAAAAATATTGAACATAGGGTTAGAAAATAAGAAAATAAATTTTTGACTTATGACGTCATCACCTCCTATGTCTGGACGCAGGACGGTCTGAACCCATACGTAATGTCTTCTACAAGGCCTCTGGACTTGGGAAAAAAAAAAAACGGACGAAAAAGCTCAAATAGAAGAGAAATAACGCAATGTACCAAATTTCACAAAATTAAATCCCCACGTTAAGCGGGTTTGCATATCCAGGCTCCTAACTATGAAAACATTTACGCTCAGCCCAACCTCAATCATTTCACGAATTCAACCTGTTTTACATATGTTATTAGGACATAATATCGATTGTGATTTATTCTAAAAACACTTTTATACATTGCAAGAGCTGTAACGTCCAAATATTTACTGAGAACTCATAGTCGTATCAGAATAAACAAAAGCGAGTATGGAACAGTAAACTGCTATAACAAAAGGCAAAAGAAGATGTGCAAAGGCATACAAAATGGTCGAGTGGTTTGGGTCGATACGCTATCAATCACATGTTTGTGAGTTCAAACCCGATAGCAAGTCGTTTCTTTTTTAAGTGTTTTCCTATTTTCATCCGGAGGCTGAAAATATTTCTTTGAGTAACTCATTGAAAACTTCTTTTGTTTCAAATTCGATTAGAACGGAAAATTATATGAATTGCGAATCTTAAATCCATAGCTAAAAAAATGAAGTATACTCACTACTCTATCATCCTCTGATTAGTAACGAAACACTATTTATAAACAGTGGTGACTTCAGAAAATTATCCTCGGGGGGAATTTCAATATGCGGGTGGAGGGCAAACATTGGTAGTCCACATTGAGCACGATCGAATATATGGTCCTGAAGGCGGAAATTTCTTAGCTCGACAGGGGTCTCAAATTCTCCCTCAGATCACGTCCTGAAAGCATCATTGCTTAAAAGCTTTTCGTAACAAATATAATATTACACTTGTTTCTCGTTCTACATTTAGAATTGGTAAAATCATAACTTATAGAGGATTATAATAAAAGCATAAAAATTACAATACCAACCATGTATAAATTATCCTGTAAGTTACCAACCTTGAGTCAGATTAAAACTCAAATATTTGTTTTCGGATCGCACTTAGAAGTAAGTCCTCTCTATATAATCCTGATTGGAAAGCCATGTTTAACACTAATTAATTAATCAATATTTATACGAATATTTTTTTATTTTACTATTTTTACTATTCAATATTATATACACTTCATTTCCAAAATCAAAATCTCGAAAATGTATATTGCACGAGTGCAGACTCGCAAATAAATGATTATTTATCATATATATTGGTCTCTATTCGAAATTCTATTTAATCGAATCCGACAAGAACACAGACAGAAACATCGAGAACAGGTGAAAAAAAAGAGAGAGAAAAAGGCGTTGTACCCGGGAAGTAAGTTCGAATGGTGCTTTACAAGCTGAACGCCTTAGACCACTCGGCTATGGTAACAACTAGTGATTGTAGCAAAGGCTTCGAGTAGTATTCTTATTACAGAATAACATTTTCTATTGCCTAAAATTTAAACCTAATTTACTTTGATATAATATATCTATTAATTTGTTACATGAACTCGTTTTTGTTACTTTGATGAATGATGTATATTGTTGATATAGATTCTATTACACGTTCTTTCGTAAATATTATAGAAAGTATCAGGGTTATTTATGATCTTTCATGGAAATTGACTGGCGCATGCGCAGTACACAGACAATTCAATTGGAAGGCGAGGAAGGAAATGCTAACACACTGCTAGAATGTTTCATCGCTGTGAAGTATAAAGAACTGCTAAAATGTGTTTTACGCTTGCGTAAAGAATCACCAGGTTAATGTTTGTCCAAGTTCTCACAAATCAACTGGATTCATGAAAAATAATTAATATTGTCATTACTGCACAATATGAAGAATAAAGAACGTATATTACACCAGGCCCGTATCCAGTGGGAGTCTAGGGGGGCCGGGCCCACCCTAAATAAATTTCCACGGTAGGCTTGCAAATGAACTATCATATGGTGATGAACTATAATATGGTTGGTTCGGGCCCCCCCTAACTTCAGTCCCCCCTACATTTTTGGGCTGGCTACCGGCCTGTATTACACCACATTGTTCTCGAATTCGAACTTAGCTAAGGAAGGGACAATAAACAAAATGTGATTTATTCATTCGAATTGAGATAATTCAATGAAACTAGAAATTACACAATCAAAAGGAAAAATATCGTTAAAAAAACAATAATACTTTTATCCGAGATGTGAAATAAAGTTATTAATTAACTGAAATGAAAGTAATATTGGGCATGATATAGAGTAAGAAAAAAAGTAAATGTATTCTTAGAAACGTTCAAAGTAAATTCATAAATACTTTTTGAAGATATCCTACTCTTCCTTTACGTTTTAACGAACTAATAAGTAAACAAGCAAAGGAAAAGAATGAAGAACGAAAGTATTGCTCTTGAAAAAATATAATAAATAAATGAAACTTAAATAAATGTTTACACAAAAAATAACACACTAGTACTTCGTGTAGTCACCTCCAGAGTCAGTAACTTCTTGAAGTCTGGAGGGGATACTAGATACAAGTCTCGAGCAATACGACGGTGTGTCACGAAAATGTTGCCACAGTTCCATAACATGATTTTGAAGAAACGTTTGGTCTCTGTCTTCACGTCTCTCTTCCCATTCTTGCACCATGTAGGCCCACAGATGTTCAATTGGGTTCAAATCTGGGGATAGAGGGGGCCACTCAATACAAATTAACTCTGGATGTTCACTTAGCCACTCTCGTGTTTGCCGGGAAGTGTGAAGAACACTGTTGTCATGCATAAATATATATTCTTCCTGTTCGGGGAAGTTTCTTTCTAAGGACGGTAACAACGTATTTTCGAGGATATTAATGTAAACACTGCTGTTCATTCTCTCAGGCACCGCAACCAAATCTCCAGGACCAGCAGCCGTCATGTAACCCGAAAAGTGTGCTGATATTCGTCCTGAACAAGAAGTTCTGATAATATTTTGTTCAGCATATCTGGTTCCGCGCGGTCTATACAATATAACTCTGCCTTGTTGGTTAGACTTGAAAACCTTCTCGTCGGTCCAGATGACTAAGTCCGAATATGACTGAGGTTGGGTTATGTTATTCTGTGCCCATTCCATTCGTCTGGCCTTGTGAGTTTCAGTCAGGAGAGTCTTCCTAGCGGGTCTTGAACAGTGTAGACCAGCCCCCAATAATCTTCTTCTTATTGTTTCGTGAGAACAATTATATTCTCTGGCTTTGTCCAAGAGGATTGACGTGTGGCGTAGAGGTCTGTTGATTACTTCTGTAACTAAAGCTTGATCTTGAGCTGCAGTTGTCACTTTTGGCCTTCCACTTCTTGACCGAGACCTGAACCATTCACCACCTTCTTCATGTCGCTGAACCCATTTCTTGACCGTTTTCTTGTCACATCCCAGATCTCTAGCAATCTGAGGCACAGTTTGTCCCATTTTTGCTCAGCCTATGATTTCTCCTCTCAGAGCAACAGACATTCTCCACAACCTTTAGAACGAGGCATTTTGAGAACCTGTTAGAAATTTGCGTTCTGGCGTGTATGACAAATGTCGGTAAAGTGCATCTTTCTGTTTCTACTGCGCATGCACCAGTCAATTTTCATGAAAGATCATAAATAATCCTGACAATTGCTGTAATATTTATGAACGAATACGTAATAGAACCTATATTAACAACATCATTCGTCAAAGTAAAGAATACCGTAAACATAAAACAATTTCAACAGACTATTACATCAGGCCAAAATAGGCTTAAACTTCAGAGAATACAAAATAAATTTCATACTGTAACAAAAGATTGAACATGAAACACGCTTACTATATTTTCAACTTGTCACATTAGCCGAGTGGACTAAGGCATTCGGTTAGAGATTCTGAGGCACCATTCAAGAGTATTTCGACTCCCACCCCAGTACAATTTGGTTTTACCTCTTCTTGACGTTTCTGTTTGTGATCCTGCTGGATTCTATTAAATATAATTCCGTAATACGCTAAAATATAGGTAATATTTGAAGTTCTTAACCTCCCATTTTTACATTTTTCAAGCTCAATTGAGAAGAAAGAGGGAAAATGAAAGTACAAAGATTTACAATAATTACTTAGCATTTACTGTCATTGTAAATGTGGATATTTTATTTATGAAAATGTATAATGAACTAAAAATATATTTAGTAGGTCACATTTCTCCATTTTTTGATTCTAACTTGAAAGTTACAGTTTAGGCGGTGACATATCGAAGACCCAGGGGGGGTTGAGGGAGTTCTAACCCCTCCCATTGAAACTTTTATATTCTATTGAAATAAAAAGTGTTTCAGTTTATAATCTTGGAAAAGCAACAATCACTGTGTGTGGAGGACGGTTTATTTATACTACGATTTATCACTTCCAAATGTGTAGAAGATGTGACTGGATATTGTGTATAATCATTCAAGAAATATAAGACAACGAAGGGATTTCGTAAACCCTTCACGCCACCCCAGGAGGACGAAGTGCGTCCCGCCGTCCCTCGGTTGGGAACTACTGCTTGCGAGGGAAACATTCTAACAGTGTGTTAGCGTTTCCTTCCTCGCCTTCCAATTGAACTGTCTGTGTACTGCGCATGCGCCAGTCAATTTCCATGAAAGATCATAAATAACCCTGATACTTTCTATAATATTTACGAAAGAACGTGTAATAGAATCTATATCAACGACATACATCATTCATCAAAGTAACGAAGACATTCATGAAACAAATTAATAGATATATTATATCAAAGTAAATTAGGTTTAAATTTTAGGCAATAGAAAATGTTATTCTGTAATAAGAATACTACTCGAAGCCTTTGCTACAATCACTAGTTGTTACCATAGCCGAGTGGTCTAAGGCGTTCGGCTTGTAAAGCACCATTCGAACTTACTTCCCGGGTACAACGCCTTTTTCTCTCTCTTTTCACCTGTTCTCGATATTTCTGTTTGTGTTCCTGTCGGATTCGATTAAATAGAATTTCGAATAGAGACCAATATATATGATAAATAATCATTTATTTGCGAGTCTGCACTCGTACAATATACATTTTCGAGATTTTGATTTTGGAAATGAAGTGTATATACTATTGAATAGTAAAAATAGTAAAATAAAAAAATATTCGTATAAATATTGATTAATTAATTAGTGTTAAACATGGCTTTCCAATCAGGATTATATAGAGAGGACTTACTTCTAAGTGCAATCCGAAAACAAATATTTGAGTTTTAATCTGACCAAAAGTTGGTAACTTACAGGATAATTTATACATGGTTGGTATTGCAATTTTTATGCTCTTATTATAATCCTCTATAAGTTATGATTTTACCAATTCTAAATGTAGAACTAGAAACAAGTGTAATATTATATTTGTTACAAAAAGCTTTTAAGCAATGATGCTTTCAGGACGTGATCTGAGGGATAATTTGAGACCCCTGTCGAGCTAAGAAATTTCCGCCTTCAGGACCATATATTCGATCGTGCTCAATGTGGACTACCAATGTTTGCCCTCCACCCGCATATTGAAATTCCCCCCGAGGATAATTTTCTGAAATCACCACTGTTTATAAATAGTGTTTCGTTACAAATCAGAGGATAACAGAGTAGTGAGTATACTTCATTTTTTTAGCTATGGATTTAAAATTCGCAATTCATATAATTTTCCGTTCTAATCGAATTTGAAACAAAAGAAGTTTTCAATGAGTTACTCAAAGAAATATTTTCAGCCTCCGGATGAAAATAGGAAAACACTTAAAAAAGAAACAACTTGCTACCGGGTTTGAACTCACAAACATGTGATTGATAGTGTATCGACCCAAACCACTCGACCATTTTGTATGCCTTTGCACATCTTCTTTTGCCTTTTGTTATAGCAGTTTACTGTTCCATACTCGCTTTTGTTTATTCTGATACGACTATGAGTTCTCAGTAAATATTTGGACGTTACAGCTCTTGCAATGTATTAAAGTGTTTTTAGAATAAATCACAATCGATATTATGTCCTAATAACATATGTAAAACAGGTTGAATTCGTGAAATGATTGAGGTTGGACTGAGCGTAAATGTTTTCATAGTTAGGAGCCTGGATATGCAAACCCGCTTAACGTGGGGATTTAATTTTGTGAAATTTGGTACACCTTGTCTCAAAAAGGTTGAGCGCATTCTTTATTGGTGTTTTGAGGCAAAAAATTTCTAAGTCCAGCTTCGGGTATCTTCGGGAAAAAGTAAGCCAGGTTCGAACCTCCAAGCCAGCCTTTGCAATCGGGAAAAAGTTTGCAGATGTGTTTTTCTTCTTTTCAATATAATAAGACTTGTTACCAAGTGTTTAAAAAAGCAACATTGATTGAAATACTTAATGATACAATATTTCGAAACTTTTTTTTTTTTTTTTTTAATGTCAGCACATGCTTGTTTGTCATTTAGCTCTCCATACGTAATAGAACATTTAAATACGTTAAAGAATCTTTCCGTATGTAAAAGAATGCTCAAAGTTAAGAAATAGAATATAATTATCGCCTGAGTACTAAAATAAAAGTCAAAGTAGAATAGAAACAGCGTTTGTAATGGATATGAATGTCATAATTATCTTGAGATCCGTTATACATCGCTAGAAGCATAGTTCTAGAAGTCCTTGTGTTAGCTCATTGGTAAGCTGTCGGATTTCAAATTATAAGGTTAAGAGTTCGAATCCCGTCTAGGTTAATCCTTTTTTTAAAATTATATTTTCCGCAATGCATGAAAAATTATATAAAATAATTACATTAGAATACATAAGTTGTGTATATATAACATAATCATTGCAGAACATAGTAATTATTATGTTTAAAATATAACATCTGAGATAATTTTCACAGTAGGTCGGTATTATATATGAGGATGTAAATACAAGTTAGGAAAATCATTTAATAGCAATAAATAAGTTATGTAGTGTATTTATTTGCATCTATTCGTCATACGGATGTAACTTCTCAATATTCTCATTACAGCATGTCATTTACATTCGTGAAATACAATATATTCCTACGGATATAGAAAGTGTATAAACAGAGTATCCAAAGTCGTATCCTGCTTCAAGACACATAACTTTTCCCGATCCCCTTAACGTCACGGGAAGAAACACAAATTCTCTTTAGAACGGAATGTCGTTACTTAGAGTCTCATTCCAATACGTTGAATATGCTTTTGTATATTCATCTCTCTCTCTCTCTCTTTCGCTTTGTTTATGTGTGTGTGTGTGTGTGTGTTGCGGAATATCCCAAGTTGAATACAACATTTGCCAAGTATATGAGCATCATTGTCATCGAATACCAGAAATTGAAAGTCGTGTTTCTTCAGGTTGGGTTTTCGTGTTCATGTTAGCTCACTGGTAGAGTACTGACTTGCCAATAAAGAGGTCTTGAGTTCAAAGCCTACAGCTAATTATCATTCTTTTGTTAGTAGGATTGCACAGAAATCGGATACAAGGAGTGGTTTACTTCTAGAAATATTTTCAGAAGCGTTTAGGTAGCCCTGAAAAGGGCTGTTTTCGGGAGTTAAGGCGGGGACATTAATATTGTGTCCAAGACCCTTCTGAATTTATTACACGCTCCATTCTTCTGGGCATGGAATCTATTACATGGGTGACAAATCTATCTCCTTCCCCTACCTCCAGCCATGCTTCGGAAACAAGATGCCACAGGTCATCCTGACAAGGGACATCACCCAATTGTCCGGCTCCGATTTCAATGAAATTTTTATTGCTGATAGAGGACATGTATTCATTACTTGTGATGACAGAAATTTTTGCCATCGTGCATGTTTTCTATTTTTTAATAATTTTTAAAAGGTTGTGATGTGGTTAATAGAGATTACTGCAGAAGTCCCTTACTACCCTTTGTAAACGGAGTATTAATAAAAGAACAACCATGTAGATACGTATAGGGCCTAGGGGGAAGTCGTATGGTACGTATGACCTTGACGGCAGCCATTTTGAAATCCGCCATTTTGAATTAAGGTCAAGTTTTTTTAAATGGGAATAGGGTAATATGATACATAATTTCAGGCTAGAATTTAATCAGAAAGACAATGATGAAGTTAGTTTTAAGATGCGCTCATTTGGTGAAAAGTTACAGGCATATTAATTGTTTATACTTACTATGTGCGTAAGTCCCTTATATCCGCTTCTAACCCGCGTATTAATGATAATAAGTGGATAAAGGTTTCGGTAATACATATTATGCCTAGAGGGAAGTGGTACGATAAGGATATCATTGACGACAGCCATCTTGAAATCCGCCATTTTGAATTAAAGTGAAGTTTTGAAAACTGAAAACCATAGCATGTGGCACCAAATTTTAATAGTAAATTTTCCCCAAAAGCCAATGGTATGCTTATTTTTGTTCTATAGTTAACCAGTATGAATTTATGACTCTTCTAATGTGCACGAAACGTCCATTATTCGATCTTTCAAACTGGCAACACTCCTAATTTTCACCGCATGTTTTAAGATTCCAACTGGCACTTTGCAATTGTTTCCATGGCCCATGTTTTCTAAATTTATTACATTGTTTAAGAGTTGCGATTTGTCAGTTCATGAATAGCGTTGGGATAAGCATCCAGCAATCTTTCTGAATTTTGAAGACTTGCCATGTAATTATTAATTTCATAGGCAATGTAATTATTTATTTCCTATACCTGCAATTCAAAAACTCGTTTACTGACATGAATCATCGCAGAACGAAAGAACTCCAACTTTGCATTCAGGTAATACCGGAGACGTAGCTTATAATGGATAGTAGATGAGACGAGAAATAAGTTGAAAATTCACTTCAAAAAAGGAAACGAAATATGATTGGTGTGTAAATTAATGGTCTTTTGTTTTGTTTTATATTTATTTGTTTATTGTATATTTATTTATTTATTTATTTTCTATGGCAATATTTTAGCTAGTCAGACAAAAAAGTCATTCGTTTTCTAGTGATTGTTGTCGATGGTTCATGTTTGTAAGATTTATAATCAGTATTGATCGGGAACTCAATTAAGTTACACCTTTTTATAAACAAGTTAGCAGTTTTCATATTTGGTTCATGGTACAAACAGTGTGTTGGGAACAGTAATATTATGCCTGTTTGATATTTTCTATCATTGCTGCTGTTCCTTTAAAGTTGTAAAGTTGTATTTATTTTTTTAAAAAAATACTGTTTGTCGTTTCCGCAACATGTAGGCTATATTTCGTGATAATTGTGAGTTCGTGTTACACCAATTTCTTATAATTTCATTTATATTTCTTTACATCACATAGGTCCATAGGTTCCTCATGTACTCTGGGATAAAATAAATAACTACACTCCCTAGGGAATTAATAATTACATGGCAAGTCTTCAAAATTCAGAAAGATTGCTGGATGCTTATCCCAACGCTATTCATGAACTGACAAATCGCAACTCTTAAACAATGTAATAAATTTAGAAAACATGAGCCATGGAAACAATTGCAAAGTGCCAGTTGGAATCTTAAAACATGCGATGAAAATTAGGAGTGTTGCCAATTTGGAAGATCGAATAATGGACGTTTCGTGCACATTAGAAGAGTCATAAATTCATACTGGTTAACTATAGAACAAAAATAAGCATACAATTGGCTTTTGAGGAAAATTTACTATTAAAATTTGGTGCCACATGCTATGGTTTTCAGTTTTCAAAACTTCACTTTAATTCAAAATGGCGGATTTCAAGATGGCTGCCGTCAATGATACCCTTATCGTACCACTTCCCTCTAGGCATAATATGTATTACCGAAACCTTTATCCACCTATTATCATTAATACGCGGATTAGAAGCGGATATAAGGGACTTACGCACATAGTAAGTATAAACAATTAATATGCCTGTAACTTTTCACCAAATGAGCGCATCTTAAAACTAGCTTCACCATTGTCTTTCTGATTAAATTCTAGCCTGAAATTATGTATCATATTACCCTATTCCCATTTTAAAAAACTTGACCTTAATTCAAAATGGGGTATTTCAAAATGGCTGCCGTCAAGGTCATACGTACCATACGACTTCCCCCTAGGCCCTATACGTATCTACATGGATGTTCTTTCATTAACACTCCGTTTACAAAGGGTAGTAAGGGACTTCTGCAGTAATCTCTATTAACCACATTACAACCTTTAAAAATTATTAAAAAATAGAAAACATGCACGATGGCAAAAATTTCTGTCATCACAAGTAATGAATACATGTCCTCTATCAGCAACAAAAATTTCATTAAAATCGGAGCCGGACAATTGGGTGATGTCCCTTGTGAGTTCTTGGTGGATCTGCCTCAGGCCAACTTTCCCTTAGAGTACGCTTCACTTCTGCCCACATATTTTCCATGAGATTGAGGTCTGCTCCACGAGCGGCCAGTCGATTAAATCAATCTCAGGGTGCCCTGCGAACCATTCCTGAATCACACGGGAAGTATGTATTGGCGACTGGTATTGCTGGAACTGACTTACACCATCAGGCTGAAATACCCGTACAGATAGTAGTACCATGATATTACTGATAATGTCTAAGTACTGAGCATTGTCCAGATGTCCTTCAATTCTATGAAGCTGTCCTGCTCCGCGACTGGAAATCCAACCCCAACATAAAATAGATACATGGCCACTGCGATTGCAAGCAGCCACATATCTATGGTCATATCTGGTGCCTCTCGGACGATACACAAAACGGCGTCCCTCCTTTGATGTTGTGAATATGGATTCATCTGAGAAAACTACGTTTTCCCAATTGAGACCCACATTCGCCTGTGCAAACGCGAGACGGTAAATTTTGTGGTCGTCTGAGAGTTTTTCCTTCACGGCAGCAACACGGCCACGTAACCCAGCATGACGAAGTCTTCGCAGAGCTGTATGCTTACTACCAGGAAAGAGAGAAACTTCCCTTAGCTGTCTAGACGTCCTTAGTGGGTCTAACCGGGCTTCGTTTACTAATCTCGCATCTTGGGCTTCGGTTGACACATGCGGACGACCAGGAGATCGTAAATTATCAGTCTGACCTGTAGCGCCATATTTCCAAATCCATCGCCTTCCTGTAGAGGCCGGGACACCTACTCGCCTGCTAGCTGCAGTTGCAGAATAACCTTCCAACTCCCATAAAGTAATTACTGCTGTACGTCTATCCATAGTTACCAATGTTCTGATCTGTGAGAAGGAAGCAATAGGTAAAAGCTAGTACCTGACGTGTGATTGGTTACTTGCACGACACGCCTATTGTGGGGAACAGCGTTGCCAGATCTAGCATAATGATGCTAGATCTAGCATAATTTGCATGTCTCTAGCATCTAGCATCTTGCTTTTAGCATCCTGCCCAAATCTAGCACAATTTCAGCAAGTTTATCAAAAAGCCGTAAAACCTGGAGATGAGAAAGAAGTTGGTCGTGGGAAGAAAAAGAACGGCAGAAATGTATCCTCTTCCATTGATTCATACAGTCGGTAGACCATACAGGCAGTCTTATTTTCCGAAGTAAGTTCGAAACGTCTTTGGGCTATTTTGTGGCTCCACCCAGGGTTTTCTAATCCTTTAACTCCGAGGCATGGGCGGAGCTATGGGGGCCATTCTCCCCCCAACTTTTTGACAACTTCACCATCTTTATTTCTGACTTCATGATCATATTTATTCCTGAAATGACAGCTCCGAGACCGACCAAAAATTTGCCGGCCCCCCTCCCCAGCAGACGATTCCCAACTCCGCTTATGCTGCGAAGTAATTTTCTTTCAAAATATGTAAACAAAAACTTTGCATTCATTTATACGATATATACGCCATTGAGTCTGGCAACGACTGCATTAATTTAGTTGAGTTAAAATTTTGGTGCGTGAAGTATTGAGTTCTATCCATGCATTCTTGTTCTCTGTGTATTCTAAGTTACGTTATCGTATCTCAACTTCGTTTTTTTTTAAACTCCTGAATTAGTAATTATGAGGATCTAGCATAATTTGACCGAATCTAGCATAAGTTCGATCAGGTTTT
This sequence comes from Thermobia domestica, assembly GCF_964235325.1. Taxonomy (NCBI): domain Eukaryota; kingdom Metazoa; phylum Arthropoda; class Insecta; order Zygentoma; family Lepismatidae; genus Thermobia; species Thermobia domestica. Next base: position 19,461 of record NW_027656388.1, read on the forward strand.
GGAATAATTCCGAGCTGTGAGTCTGGCAACGCTAGTGGGGAACGACTTGGTCAACGACTCGCGAAAGAAATCTGAAAATGGTGCGCCGTAATAATGATATCAAAAACAGTTTTTATAAAGGAATATTAATACATACGAAAAGCTGTTTAAAGAATGAATTGTTATACTGACTTTACACGTATAAAAACATATACCATATACCAAACAGATTGAGCGATTTGATGATAGCTGTTTTGAGACAAACTCTTTCGAAGTCCAACTTCGGGTATCTTCGGAAAACAGTAAACTAAAGTTGCTGGTTCGAACCTCCAAAGCCAACCTTAGTAATCGGGAAACGATGTACAGATATGTTTTTCCTTCTGTTAAATATAATAAGACATGTTGAAATGGTATTAAGTGTAGAAAAAAGTAACATTGAAATACTTAATGATACAATATTTCGAGACTATGTATTCACACTCTCGTTTCGTCATTGTGATTTCCATACGGAAAAGAGCATTTACGTATGAGCTCAGTTATATTTCAGAAGCAGCTTCCAAAAAGCTGTCATGTTAGCTCAGTGGTACACCTCCGAGCGTTTAAATCGTGAGTTCGATACCCGTTCAGGTGAAATTCTTTTATGATATTCTACTTTCCTCAATGCATGAAAATTATGTAAAATAGTTACATTACAATTCATCAGTTGTATATATCAGTTGAATATATATATTCATATCATCAGTTGTATATATCAGTTGAATATATATATTCATATCATTTCATGACATAAGTAATTCTTATCTTTAAAATATAACATCTGAGGTATTGACAGAACGTCGGTGTGTTATGTGTGAATATTGAATACAAATTTAAAAAAATCGTGTAATAGCAATAAATAAGTTATGTAATGTATTTATTTGCAGCTACTTTCATCGCAGATAACTTCTCAATATTCGCATTACAGCATTTAGGTAGAGCATATCGAAAATCGGATCGTGGTCCAAGACAAAAAAACTAGCTAGCCCCAAACTGTCACGTAAGAAATTCGCGAATCGCAAAAGTAAAGTGAAGAGATTGAGAGCGGTAATTCCTTAATCGCTCTCTCTCTCAACTCTCTCTTATCTGCATTTATACACATAAAAGTGTATGTATGTATGTTCCAACATAACTCATGTATGCCTAGAGCAGGGTTTCTCAACCTGGAAGTCGCGGCCCCTAGGGGATCGCGAAGATAGGCGGAAGAGATAAATATAGTTAGAATCTAATACCAGAAATTATTTTTAAATATTAGTTTTAATTTTGTTCTGATAGGCATACTTTTATTTTTTATACACACTGTAAAGAACAATAAAAAATAAGTCTACTGAACATTATCAAAGGGTGTAGAATTCGTGTTACTATTCGGTTCAAAGTATCTTGTCGCCGCGAATTCTGTCGAGAAATTTGAAGCTTAAAATATACAAAACGATAATCATGCCTGTTGTTCTGTATGGTTGCGAAACATGGTCGCTTACTCTGAGGGAAGAACATAGACTGAAAGTATTTGAGAACAAGATCCTTAGACGAATATTCGGACCCAAGAGAAACGGGAATGGGGAACGGAAACTTCATAACGAGGAACTACATAATTTATACGGTTTACTCAACATTGTTAGAGTCGTCAAGTCTAGAAGGCTTAGGTGGGCAGGTCATGTACCTAGAATGGAAGCAAGTAGAAACGCTTTCAAAATCTTGACTGGAAGATCAATCGGAAAACGACCATTAGGAAGACCTAGGCGCAGATGGGAGGACAATATTAAGATGGATCTCGCTGAGATAAGAATACAAAGTAGAAACTGGATCCAATTGGCTAAGGATAGAAGTCAGTGTAGAGCTTTTGTGAACGCGGCATTGAACCTCCGGGTTCCATAGGCCATAGAGTTAGTTAGTTAGTAGAGTTGTTTAAAAATGAATTTAAATCAAAGAGGTATGATATAAAACTAATAAGAACTGTATATAGAAGTACTGGAAAAATACACATGCAACAAAACCTGCACATTGAAATACAATTAAAATTAAAACCTAATTAAACACCTAAGCATGGTGTAATTTCACTAATGCAGCAATGTCCGGTTCAATCTTCATGACGAACATTATCAAGCCATTTTCAACTGATAAGCGATTTCTTATCTTTGTTTTAATGTTTACCATAAAAAAAAAAAAAAAAACACTTTCGCACAAGTACGATATAGCAAATGGAATTATTACTTTTAAAGCAGCAATCCCCAGACCAGGATATTCTTCTCTCCTCATCAGGCAGAACTTGTCCAAGTCTTCGTTACAAAAAACCAGTTGCAAAGACTTGTCGCATGATCATTCTATTATTTGGTCAAGAAGTTGTGGGCTTAGATCGGATACGTTAATGGCCTCTTCAACGAAGGAGTTTAACATCCATCTTGAACCAGCACCTTCGTCGTTGGGAATATAGATATTACAGTTACTGTATCCACTGTCAGTGCCGGGCGCCGAAAAAAGGGGCCACACATTTCGGAGGAAGTGTGTTACTCATGTTAGGAAAGTGCATGTGCACATGTGTAAAATAGAAGGAAAAACGTAATAAAATGTGCTCAAAATTAAGGAAAGGTAGGGTTTATTTTGAAAATGTTATTGAGCTTCGTGCCAACCATGGTGGCGCTTCGTAGCTAGTCTGTCGACGTCACTCATATATACGGTGACATCGTACTATACTCTCGCCCCGGGCGCTGATTTTCCATGGCACTGTTCACTATAACCAAAAAAATGGATTCTACTATTATAGAAATAGGTATGTTAAAAATCCCACACAAGCTTATTATAAAACAAATTATAAAAGGGTCGCTGGCAAGAGCGTGTGATAAAAGGGGATCGTGATAGGAATTAGATTGAGAACCACTGGCCTAGAGTAATTTTAACCACATTTCTTATGGTTTCAAAAAGAGTGCTGTCGGGTTACCTATGGTGAATGGGAGGGGGATACATATATAGATTGCTAGAAAATGATCGATATTAGATTCATAGTTTTCGGGGTCGCTTAGATAAATAGTGAGACTTTCAATTTCGCTTAACTCCGATTAAGCTCTCATTAGCAGGGATGGGCACGAACGATTTTTCTTTGAAACTAGACTCGACTCGAAACAGACATCTTTGAGGTCTACTCTTGGACTCGGCGCGAAAAATATCTTCCAACTCGACTCGGATTAGAGTCAAGTCGAACCAAAACGAGCCAAATCCTGTGTGTAGTCCTACCTAGACAATACATAGACAATAATTATTCTATCATCAATTATACTACTATTACTACAAATAATAATAATAATAATAATAATAATAATAATAATAATAATAATAATAATAATAATAATAATAATAATTATTATTATTATTATTATTATTATTATTATTATTATTATTATTATTATTATTATTATTATTATTATTATTATGACAACACCGTGTACAAACATGAACAATAGATGGTTAGTAAAGGAATACTAAAAGCTAGTTGACTGCCGACGTCGGTAGTCATGAACTCTACAAGGCAAAGACATCGTTCATTACTCTAAGCTGTAAGCGTCGGTGGACTACAGATGATCAACTATTGACCTCTCGCCAGAAATTAGTGGCCCCGCAGCGACGATCCGTGGTGGCCCAAGTTCCATTTTGAAAACTTTACTACCAGCAGCAGAGACGCGATGAAACGCCAACGAACCACAAAATTACTCTCCTAAAATATGTCAAAATGCCTATATGTGTGATTTGTTTATATTTAGGTGAATAAAAAAAAAAAAATACCCGGGGTGGACGCAAACTATCAATATTACGATTACTAGGCACGTGTTCTTCTGACTTCCCCACGGAAACGATCATAAAAAGCTTGGTTGTTGAAGGATAAATCATTGACGTCTTAATTTAGCCAATCAGACAAACCCCTACATCTCGAGTTCTAGAAGGTGATACCGTGAACCATTTCAGATTTATTGCTTCCTGGTGGAGTACTATCCATGAGCAAAATTTGAGCATAATAACCGACATGCATCTTCGGTGCCTCTTATCTTTAGTACAATTTTAACCAGAGATGGTGTGGGTCAATGAAAATTTGATCCACGACCCATCATGACCCACTATCACCCACCACCCAAATGCCCCATTGGTCCACTCTGATCCATCAACCATCGTGATCCACTCTGACCCACCACCAACTATGAACCACTCTGAACCATTGTGACCAACTCCGACCCACCAAAATCCATCGACATCAACTCTGACCGATGGCCCACGTCCTCCTCTCCATCAGGGGCGGATCCAGGGGGGCGATCGGGGCGATCGGGGCGATCGCCCCTCCAGAAGAGGAAACTTTCTTATTTTACATATATAAATAAAACCCATCCCAAAGTTTGAAGCCCTTAAAAGTAGCAGTATGACAACCCACCGCCCCTCCCAGAAGTCGGTCCTGGATCCGCCCCTGCTCTCCATTGACTAAAGAGGTTACACTTGTAATAAAACAAGACTGTGAAATTATCACTTATCGGAGTTTGAATTTCTACCGTTAATGGCTCAAGCACCTCTCTGTTACAATACTGGTGGGTCTGACCTTTACGATATTGTATAATGGCAAAGTGTTTCTCATCTTCCAAATTAAAATGAATTTAAATTTATCATATATAATTATTTCTTTGTTGCCTTACAGACACATTTCAGTAGAAAATAGGGTGAAATTTGAAAGTTTCAAATCAAGGAAAAGTAGACCAACGTAAAAAAAAAAACAGAGAGAGAGAGAGAGGGAAACTAATTTTCTATATAATTAAGCATGCCGTACTAATTGAAAATGCCCATGTAATTAAGTTTAGAATACAAATTTTATGGCCATTTTTCTCTAACTTTATGGCTTGATTGCTTTATGCTCGGAACGCTCCATATATTAAACACCAGCTTCAGCAATTATAAATAGAAAGCAGTGGGTATAAAATTCAAAAAGAACTTTAATTTGCATTACTCAATTTGTTTCTCAACTAATATCAATCGTTTTCGATTATTTTTACAAATCAACCCACTACCAATTTCCAATATATACAAAATGCACCCCCGTCCCCCCGCTCATAAAAGATAATTTTAAAAAATGCCAGGACATATTCTCTTTATTTTTAATAAAGAGTTATATGCAGAATTTCAGCTCTCAGTTGAACGGCTTGTGAGATACTAAATTTTTCGCAAAAATTCGGACTTCTACTCCCCCTAAGGATATGTATTATAATGAAAGTGACACGCGTATGATAACTTCCCAGTTGGGATTGGAGCCTGATTATATACCAAACGTCAATTCATTTGACTTTGCAATTTGACCGTGATGATTACGCAGACATAGTTACTTTCAATGTTTTATGATGCATATCCTTATTTCATATGTTACAGATGATTCAAAAATATTTTTTCAAGCAGTTAGCTCCTCTAGAATCTCACAGGCTGCATCCCAAAATCCAACTCCTACTATCCTATGACAATCCAAAAGTGACTGAACTTTTTTATTAAGAACAAATGACAAAAGAAAAATGGAGATCTTGAAAGTAAAATGTAGAAAAGCTCGGTGCCCCCAATAACTACATATTTCTCCGCCCCTTCATCCCGAACTTAAAAATAAAACTTAATTCGAATATGGTTAATTAGTGAATTTATTACAGTTAAATTCCACTCACTACATGCTACAGCTACAACTATGTAACAAAAAATAACAACTGTGAAACATGTTCTGAATTACTACTAGATTTCTTACGCTATTATTAAACATATTAGAATAGTAAAAGAGGATTGTTCGTGAAATAGTATATTTGCTCTTGATTTATAACTTTTTCATACGGAAAAAAATAAAATATTATTCAAGTTTTAAACTTTGCTCTCTGCAAATATGTTGCCCTCTAGGCTTTGGGACCAATGTGAAATGTGGACTAATGTGGACTAATGGGAAATGCTGCACTGTTAGCGGCGCTGAAAACTTACGATTCGATTCTAATATCGAATGATTTCGATATCTTTATGTCGCTACGTAACCACCCTGGGTACTAATGGGAGCTTAATTGGACTTGAATTGAAAGTAGAACTATTCACCTAAGCGACCACGAAACTATGGATTCGATACTAATATCGACCCGTTTCTAGCATTTTTGATATGTATCCCGACAGTACTCTTTTTCCAGACTGTGAGAAATATTGTTAAAATTGCTCTAGATATATCAGAATTATGTTGAAATGCACACATAAATCCACTTTTATATTCTGTATAAATAGAGAGTGAGCGAGCGAGAGAGGGCGACTCAAGGCATCACCACTTCCACATTGCAAAAGCATATATCAGGAATTGAATTGAAAATCTAGGTAAAGACTTTCTGCTGTGGCATGCTTCATAAGGACAATTCCAGTCTGCTCACGTGACCTTTGGGGTTCATGAATTTTTTTTTTGCGAGCGTTCCGACTTTGGATTCTCTGTTTATACCTTCTGTTTATGCATCGAATACCTTTTCAAGAACATAAATGGCATTCTGTATTATGAATTTTGAGAATTACCCTCTATATGACAAATAGCTGCAAATAAATACACTACATGATTTATTTATTGCTATTGAACGAGTTTCTTAACTTGTATTTACATCCTCATATATAATACCGACCTACTGTGAAAATTATCTCAGATGTTATATTTTAAACATAATAATTACTATGTTCTGCAATGATTATGTTATATATACACAACTTATATTCTAATGTAATTATTTTATATAATTTTTCATGCATTGCGGAAAATATAATTTTAAAAAAAATTAACCTAGGCGGGATTCGAACTCACAACCTTATGATTTGAAATCCGACAGCTTACCAATGAGCTAGCTCAACGACTTCCAGAGCTATGCTTCTAGCGATGTATAACTGATCTCAAGATAATTATGACATTCATATCCATTACAAACGCTGTTTCTATTCTACTTTGACTTTTATTTTAGTACTCAGGCGATAATTATGTTATATTTCTTAACTTTGAGCATTCTTTTACATATGGAAAGATTCTTTAACGTATTTAAATGTTCCATTACGTATAGAGAGCTAAATGACAAACAAGCATGTGCTGACATTTAAAAAAAAAAAGTTTCGAAATATTGTATCATTAAGTATTTCAATCAATGTTGCTGTTTTAAACACTTGGTAACAAGTCTTATTATATTGAAAAGAAGAAAAACACATCTGCAAACTTTTTCCCGATTGCAAAGGCTGGCTTGGAGGTTCGAACCTGGCTTACTTTTTCCCGAAGATACCCGAAGCTGGACTTAGAAAATTATTGCCTCAAAACACCAGTAAAGAATGCGCTCAACCTTTTTGAGACAAGGTGTACCATGAAAAGTGCATATGGTACAAATTGTACCATAGGATCCCCAAAGGGTTAAGGGGGACCGATAGATGGATAGAACACTCGCAGGAATTCTAAGATTTTTCAATATGTCGCCAAAAAATAACTTATAATTACTATTATTAACCCTTTCGAGACCAGACATTTTTTTTCGCGTTTTCGTCGACTTTAAGTTAAAGAATGATAGCTCAAAGACTATTTACCCGACTGATTTACATTTATAATACAAAGTTCAAGAAATCAAGAGGATTTATTTTATTTGAAAAATAAAAAGTAACCTATTCTGGGAGGGGCGATCGGGCAATTGCCCCCTCTGGATCCGCTCATGGATGAAGCACATTAGTGTATGCTGCTCATCGGTTGCGGAACACTGGGCTCGTGTTGAGGACCTCGGAAGCTTCAGAATTGATTAAAAAACATACTGGTATAATTCTAAATAGGTACTAACGTCATTATCAAAACTCTTCCTGTCCCCGATCCTCCGCTCGAAAAATGTTTATGATGTAACAGTCAGAGGTGTAGCCAGGATTTCATTTCTGGGAGGGTCCAGGCCCCTTCCAAGAAAATATTTGGCAACGTGTAAACTGGAAACGCAGTTTTTTTGCTATATTTTAACGATCCTTATGAATTCGGGGGTCCGGGGATACTGCCCCATTTTTTTTTTTTTTTGGCAATAAGTAGACTGGATATGCAATTTAATCCTTATTTTAACAACTTTTGAAAGTTTCGAGGAGGTCCAGATCCCCCGGACCCTCCCCCTGGCTACGTCATTGGTAACAGTCTTTAGTTCCCCAAAGTTGATTGTCTAAATAAAACATTTCAAATACGCATTTCGAGTTAAGTTAATGTTGTACAATTCAGAGTAAACTTCAAAAGACAAAAGAAATAACTCATTAGATTATTTTAAGCAAAGTTATTTGGAGGGCTCTGCTCCCATATCTGTAAGATTGGGGTGGCTCAGTACTCATCATTAACATTGGAGGAATCTCGGGCACCCATGGAGTCGGCGCCTATGCTTTGGTTCAACCATATTTGGCATAGAAACAATCTTCCCGATATCTTAATTAATGTTCACACAGGAGAGGATTAAATGCGCGCCAGGTCGGTCTCGTAAGGGTTAAGGCAATAAAAAATATATAAAATGCAGAGTCTACTTACCTCATATAAAAAAAAGTAGCACCTTTGTACGGTAAATTGAAAGTCGAGTGAAATAAGTTGTTACAATTCAAACACAGGAACAACAATATTTTCGACAGCAATGGGATTTTTTATCTTGGAATAACTTATGTTATTAGACTTATTGTGTAGCAGAGCAGACAACTACAAGACCAGCACTAGCCAATATATATAATTTTCTGAAGTGCGTACTTACGACTTGCATAAACATACTGCAGAAAGGTGCCAATAACTGAGATGCAGACGATAGTTGTTGGTTTCCTTCTTGATAACACACCCTCTCCCCACCCTTAAGGAGCCTTTTATATCAAGACACGTCGCTAAGACGTTTTGTTTAATGAAATCTCAAGTTGTTATTCTTTGATTTAGAGAAAGTCTTGAATTTTCTGTACATTTTTGTCTACCGATTTTCTTCATTCCTATGCGCGCACAAATGTTAATTTTATGCGCACATAAGCGCAAATATGGAATACTACTTGACAACTAAACATGAAGTCGTAATATCATACTTATGGGTTTCTCTGATAAAGTGCACTTTTATCATCGTTTTCATGTGTTAGTATGTGCGCACAGAAAATGATATTGAGCGTACATAAGGGCAAATATGACGCAAAAAAGAACAAATGTTGTTCTGAGTTTCTATCTTATTTCATTGCTTTAAGTGCGCTCTTTGAACTTCACTGATTTACATTTTTCAATACAATACATCTTGCGTTTTTTGTGCGCACACTAAAAATATTATGTGCACTTAGGCGCACATATGGAGTATTACTTGCTGCAGAAATTTCAAGTTGTTATTCTTTGATTTAGAGCAAGTCATGAATTTTCTGTACATTTTTGTCTATCGATTTTCTTCATTCCTATGCGCGCACAAATGTTAATTTTATGCGCACATAAGCGCAAATATGGAATACTACTTGACAACTAAACATGAAGTCGGAATATCATACTTATGGGTTTCTCTGATAAAGTGCACTTTTATCATCGTTTTCATGTGTTAGTATGTGCGCACAGAAAATGATATTGAGCGCACATAAGGGCAAATATAACGCACAAAAGAACAAATGTTGTTCTGAGTTTCTATCTTATTTCATTGCTTTAAGTGCGCTCTTTGAACTTCACTGATTTACATTTTTCAATACGATACATCTTGCGTTTGTTTGTGCGCACATTAAAAATATTATGTGCACTTAGGCGCACATATGGAGTATTACTTGCTGCAGAAATCTCAAGTTGTTATGCTTTGATTTAGAGCAAGTCATGAATTTTCTGTACATTTTTGTCTATCGACTTTCTTCGTTCCTGTACGCGCACAAATGGAAATTTTATGCGCACATAAGCGCACATATGGAATACTACTTGGCACAGAAATTTGAAGTCTGTATTCGAATGTCTCACTCAGGCGTTACCCTGGAGTGCGCTTTTCTATCACCCTTTTGGTGTGTAAATGTGTGCGCACATAAGCTGAAACTCGGCGCACATAAGCGCACATAAGACGCACATAACAGCTGACTACAAAATATTCTACTATTTGAATGTGGGGGAGGGGGATTACGGACCTGGGTAAGGGTGTAGAAAGAAATAGTGTCACGCCACAGAACGGCACGATATGTGTCAATGGCCACGGCAGTGACACGGACGGATCATGGCAGGGGAATGACATGGGCATGATACACTATGTGTGAATTGATCTTTAACTGAAAACTGGCACATTCAGTGCACGAGGGAGCCAAGTTCACTTTTGAAATTTTAGACGTGTTTTATCTTTAAGATCTCTACTTGAATCTCCTTTCAGAGCGCATAAGGTTCAAAGATTCATGTTCAGAAATTGTTAAAAATGCAAAGTATATCTGTCATAATGTTAGTTACTATACACATGGAATAGCTCTAATAATGGTATTAAGCATTTTACACTTAAACAAAGGAATACATAGAAATAAGTTAGAAAATATGTTAAACGATCATGCATTTTGTGTTAGTGGTTTTCTTATATGCGTCTGCAAGTAGTTCGCTCTTAACTTACCTTTGTAGAGTAGTTACTTAGCACTTGCTCTTTATACTTTATTTTTCCATAACCATCAGTACAAATCACATACCCGATAGTCTTTTTTCTTTTTTTCTTTTTTTTTTTTAAGAAACGCTTGTTCTCTCTATTCGTTATAGTGTTTTCCAACAAGTAGTAGGGTGATTTGTTAAAGCATGATTTAGTGCCCCCCTTTTTTTCGATGATCATTAGTTCCAGCTCCGTACCTAGAGTATTTTTAAAAGTTTGTTCGCGAAATTCTGTTATACACCTCTCTTCTATTAATAAAAGGTATTTGATATTATTCTTTTTATGTTAGTAATTTAAATATGGGCAAACAATGCAAATTTTTGCCTTTAGACGTGTTAAAATTATCAAGAGTTTTATCAAAAGTAGCAGCTTCATTGTCATAAAGTTTCATTGCGAAAATGAAACTTTAATAAACTTAATCAACATATCATTAATTTTAATAAAACAATACTTCCGTTTTTATCACGAAGCCAAGAATTTCGCATGTGGGTCATACCCTTTATTGGGACAAGTGTCATCTTACTTTTCAAAAGGAGTTTATAAACAAAATTTAATCTGCCTATTTTAAGAGTTTCGGAAGATACTATATTTTTATCACAAATTTGGAGCCGATTTCTTCCTTAGGATACCGATTCTAATGAAAGCAATATGATAAAAAAGAAAACTGATTCGACTATCTTCGAAGTTTAATTCCAAACGATTCAGTCATTATCCGTGATGAAAGTGATGAGTACAAACTATTTCTCCCGGGGGAGAATTTCAATATACAGGGTTAAAGTAGCACTGCAAAAGTACTGGTTTCTTCGAAAGTTTGGACGGGGTGGTAAGAATTTCATTAGTCCCAGGAGAAAATGTGCCCCTCTGCTACACCCTGAAATCATCAGTACGTGGTGATGAGGCAATCAACATCAACTTAATTTTTACAAATTGCCCTTTCTCTTTTTAGAAGCCAAGCTATCCTAAACGCTGGAATAAGTCTTCACTTACTTCACTGACGAATTTATATAAGTAGATTCAAGTCCCTAATGACGGACTTGCAGGATACACTATTTTATCATGTATTTTGAATCTCCTTCTGCTTTAGGATATATATTTTGGCGACAGTGAGGTGGTGAAATCACGACTCTAGCCAAATGATTTGGCGTGGTAGACCTGGGTTCGATTCCCGGAGGGAGCTCATGTGGTTCGGATTCCACATTAATCACTAGGTCGCGTCTCATATAGCCTCGCAGTTGAAAGGGACTTTAAACTCAAAATCAACTCAACTCTAGCCAAGTGATTCTGATTTTCAAAAATTCGTTTTTACATAGTTCAGCGTTTACCTGTGATGAGGAGACAGAAAACCTCGATTCATATGTTGAGAAAGTATTATATAAATTACCTTTATACCTTTTCCTGTAGATGCTGAATATTCGAAAACTCGATTACACCGAACCATTTATTTTAGTGAGGAGTTTATATATCAAAATTCATCTATATAACATGAGGGACTTTTGAGATCCTTTATTTATAGGTTAAATTTTAAAATTCTATTTCCCCCTTAGGATGCAAATTTTAACAAAACATTGACAAGACGACAGTGCTAATTATGTTCAGAAAACCATTTAACTAAACTAAAAAATGAAGCAACCACCCCTTTTCGTATAATTTGTTTATATGTGTTATCGAGATGTATTTAATAAACTAGCAATCGTGGAGCAATCAATTAGTGTGCACTCACTAAATGTTCACGTTTGGTGATGATCAGCAGTTCAGATCCTGCATACTAGTTTTTTTTATGTTCACATTTTGTTAGTGATATTTTTTAAACAACTCTCTTTTAATCCAGTGTGGGAGGCCCGGGTTCGATTCCCTTTGGGAGCTCATGTGGTTCGGATTTCACGTTAATCAGTAGGTCCACGTCTTATATAGTCTCGCTGTTGAACGGGACGTTAAACTCAACTCAACAATCTCTTTTAATCCAAAAAATATTTCTCAATATTACTAATTTAATGCTATTCAATTTGAATATGTGCACAAAGTATAATTCAAACATTTATATTTATCAAATATTACAATTAGCAAGATTCCAATAAAAAGAAGGAACTTAATTGTCACAACCTGAAAATGAAACTTTAATAAAAGTTTAGTAAACATGCCCGCAACTTTAATAAAACATTACTTTCCTATTTATTATGCATTTTTTAGTGCTAACTATATTTGTTGTATAATTTTGGAAAACAAATTAATTTAAATATTCTAGAAAAAGTAACTACATTTCTTAATTCATTTTGTACACAATGCTGTGATAAATCGTTACATTACTACATAAACAAGTTTGAAAGTATCAAAATTATTTTATCGAAAATTTCTTCGAATTGAATGCAGAATATTTTAAAATCATCATTCAATGTTTTGTTGCATAAAAATGATCATAATAGGATTCCTTTTTTGTTTACTCTACATATGCACTGCAAGTTATACGTAAATGTAGTTGAAATAATTAATATAATATAAAAAATATATATCAATTGGCGATTTAAAAAAAGTGTTGGTCAATATGAAGATCTACAAGTATGATTTTATGCGAAGTTGTCTAATATATATGTGAAATTAAAATTAAATATTTTTATAGACAGCACTCCAAGTTAATTTTTTTGATTGTAAATGTAATATTAAAATAAAAAGCGCTTAATACTCCTTGATGAGGGTGAAAAGGCGACGTAAATAAGTTTTCGGTTTGATGGCTGATCTTCAGTTTGTCGTCTCTTTGAGCACTGAGACTATATGAGACGTAGATCTACAGCTTAATGTGGGTTCCGATACACATGCGCTCTCACCGGGAATCCGAACTGGATCGTTTGCATCGAAAAGGCGTGCGTGAACCTTATAATCACGAAGGAACAGTTTTCACTTCAAGGAGAAATCCCAGTCGGAGGTGACTTGAAAGAGTTTATTTCGGAAGAAAGATTAAATATTTGCATGAACTTCAGAATGGTTAACTTTTTCAAGTCTAAAAAACCTATTTAGTTGCGTCTGAACTTTTGGAAATGTCATTTTGAAGGCAGATAGAGTCTTGATTGTGTGTGTTTTATAATGTATTTTACAGTGACCTTATTGTTTCTCATAGTCATTCTCTGAAATGAAGTTTTTAAAGTGGCAATTTTAGTCGAAATCTTTTATTTTGAGGTATATGTATTAAATTAAGTTAGAAGTCCCCCTTCAGTAGTGTTTGAAGGATTGATTTTAAAACGCTTCATACTTAACACGTTATCTTTCACCCAGTGCTTCTTCCGGACAAGCTCTGACAGTGCCTCCCCGTAATACTGACAAGGAGAAGGCAGAGTTTGGTAAGTGAACTTCGGAGCATTTTTTTTGGGGGGGGGGTTGTATTGCACGTTTAAAGAGTTAATATTACAAACTGAAGAGCGCCATGGCCAAAAATAACGAAGAAAAACCGTCTTAAAGTTTCCTACTCGCGAATTGACGGTGTGGTAGAGTGAGTAAAATCTATAACTCATGTGTAAAGTGTCCCGGGTTCGATTCCTGTTCGAATCACACATCTCTTTTTTTTCAACCAATAAAGTAGGCATTTGTAACTATAAGTAAAATATTAATTCATCGTATGTTTATAATGAATAAAACAATATAAATTTTCAAATCACTTGTAAAATCTTTCAATCTTCCATGTTAAGTGGCAAACAAAATTTAATCTATTCCGTAAACATGCTGATATTATGAGTTATATTATGGTTACGACCAGTGGTGTATTTGCGATTTTATTTCGGGGGGGGGGGCTTTGCCAACTTTAGTCCTGGAAATATGAAAATTCTCGAAGATATTTCATTTACTTTAATATAGTAAATAATATTTCAGGGGGGGCTTAAGCCCGGAAGCGCCCACAATAAATACGCCACTGGTTACGACAGTCGTTGTGTATTAAATGTTCTTGACGCTTCGTGTCTACATCTGTTGACAATGTACGAATTACAAAGGAGTTGAGAGGGAAATCCCCTTTGCTAATACTGGATGTTGCTATAACCAAAGGAGATTTCCTCCTCATTCCCCTTGTAATTTGCACACTGTCTACAGATGTAAACACGAAGCGCCAAGAACATTTTTTACACAACGACTGCGGTAACAATAATATTTACGGAATAGATTCAATTTTGTTTCTACGGTAGTTAAAATGGAACATTGAAAGATTTTACAAGTGATTTGAAAATTTCTATTGTTTTATTCATTATAAACATATAATGAATTAATATTTTACTTATAGTTACAAATGGCTACTTTATTGGTTGAAGCAAAAAAAAAAGTGTATGACGAATAGGAATTGAATTAGCAACCCTTTACGCATGAGACAAAGATTTTTTTTTTCACTTTGCCACGCCGACACTTGGTAAATGTGTGTGTCGTACAATTTATGCAGCGAGTAAAAACCTTGAAGACGGTTTTTCTCCGTTATTTTTGGCCATTGCGCTCTCCCAGTTTGCAATATTAATTCTTTAAATGTGCACTAACAACTCGCAAAAAGTAGCCCCGAAGTTTACTTACCAAAGTCTGTCTTCTCCTTGTGAGTGTGCCCCCCTTCCCCCGGAACATTAATTCTGAAAGAAACAGTGCTTTCACCGAATACTGATTTTTGTTTCTAATCTTGTAGACATATCTGCTGAGGTGGTAGTCATAATTTACGTTTTAGCGAAATATTTCTGAATAGAATTTCGTTCAGACAAAGGATGACTTCAAATCTATACTTCGTACACATTATGGATTACAGGGGATACCTAGTACTTTGCCGTACTATGTAAGGTATGCCGAACAAATTGTTCGTAAGGAGAGTGCACAAGAAAGTAAAAAAGCAGTGTCATCTTTAGATTTTTATTCAAAACTTTCAATTGAAAAATAATTCATTGAGCATGAGACAATTTTAAACAAATTCAAAATACTTTGATGGATTCCTAATTGCAATTCTTAATTCAGAAATCTGAGGACGTCTATATTCTAAGTGACGAAAATACCAAAGTTTCTTGTCTAACGAGTTAATTGGCTTCCTAGCGTAATTCTTTATTTCTTTTCTGTACACGAAAATACATAGATTAATACCTATGATATTAATCAAAGAAACTTCTTTCTGACGTAACAAGCAATTATTATAACCACACTTATTTCTAATTTAATATGATGTATAACTCTTGTTATAGATGTTATATCAGCTTGAGAGTTTATACTGTTTATTCTAAGAGAGTCCTTAGCTATCTAATGATTAGGCTGCTCTAGAGTGTATTAATTGCTAAAGGGTGTGGGATTAAGCATTGTTCTATTGTTAAATTATTATTTATTATTTAACACTATTTTGAAGAGGGAACATAATTAAATTAACTATCGCAGAAAATAATAAATATTTTACAAAAACAATTGTTTCAAAAACTTTATCACATGAATGGTAACTAATGAATGTAGGTGTGCAGTTAGCACTGGCGCTTCAAAATCAGGAGTCTCCGTGTTTCAATTAAATATATGCCTTCTTGGCTAGAGATTCTCCATCTCATTACGCGGAGGGAGGGATACATATTTTTAATATATAGGCCATAGCTGAATTGATAAATATTCTGTTCATTTTTTGTTAATGTTTCAGTGCACCTGGATCTTTTGGGTTATCAACTTTATCTAAAATCTTTTAAATAAATAAAACATAACGCAATCACCATAATTAGATCCCACATTGAATACAAGAGTGAAGTCAAAACATACTCTTACAAAACATTATACAGCTCAAAAAAGACAGTAAATATAAATTATTTATTCTAAATGAACGTTTAAAATAAATGTGAATACCATATTGTATGTATACTGATAATCAAATAATTTCCCTAATTTCAGAGATTCAGTTATTCAGATAAGATTGAATATTAGCATGTGCAATCCTTCTAGTTAGTGGTTTTATACAGGGTGTTTCAAAACAACACCGACAAAATATTTGGGATGTGATTAATGACACCAAGATAGGACAGAAAGTATAGACCAGTCTGGGTGCACAAATGCTTCCTTTCGGAGTTATAGTATGCCAAAAATATGAAAAATGAACTTCAAAGGTCCATAAGTCCAAACCTATGGCACTCACCGTGGTCGGGTCAAGATTTCACTTAGGAACTATATGTGCTCTCTCCAAATATCCAACTTTCACAATCCTGCGGTACTTCCGCAACAATTTTTAGAGAGGTAGTTGGTGAGTACGGTACTTCAAATCATATGTCTTTAGCCAAACTCCTTCTATAGAAATTGTTGCGTGAGTACCTTAAGATTCTGAAACATGCATTTTTTGATAACTCACGTATTAGTTTCTAAGTGAAGTCTTGACCCGACTACGGTAGGTCTCATAGTTTTGGACCTATGGACCTTTAAAATTCAGTTTTTTTTTTTTCATGTTTAAGGCAGCCTATAACTCCGAAAGGAAACATTTGTGAATCCAGGTTGGTCCATATTTTTTTGTCTTGTTTTGGTTCAGGAATCACTTCCCAAACATTATCGGTGTTGTTTTGAAACATTCTGTATATTTGATACCAAATAATAGGTATGGTTCATAGGGATGCGTTCGAGTCGAGTCGAGACAGAATTTTCCTGACAAAATTCGAGTCGAGACACAGCTCTTCCAATAGAAAAATATATATTTTTCGAGTCGAGACATCACTCGGCACATTTTCGAGTCGAGACAGTCTTAAATCTTGTCTCGTGCGCATCCCTAATGGTTCAGAAGTATAAAAAAGATAATAATCAAAATTCAGTAAGGTTTATCATATTTGCTTTGGAAACACGCGAAAATCTAGTTAAGAATTTCAAAAGTACTTTAAGAAATTTATCCTAATGAATCCACTTTATTTTAATGGCGTAGAGGACTCGGATTCGATTCCCGGTGGGAGCTCATGTGGTTCGGATTCCACGTGAGTTGGTAGGTCCACGTCTAATATAGCCTCGCTGCTGAACGGGACGTTAAACTCAAAGTCAACTCAACCCAACTTCATTTCAAGTTTGGTTATGAATGCGAGTTTGTTTAAATTACTTGCAAAGAAAATACAATTTTCGACTATTTCATTTTCCTTTTCATCAGTCAATAATGAAGCCCTACGTTTTCAATGCAAGAGACGTCTTAATAATGCCAAACAATGGTATTAATTAGGTATCTCTCTGTTATATGATTTTTAATTACGAAGGAATGTTATGTATGAAATTTTGGCGGCTTGGCAGCAATTGTGCAAGGAATTGGTCGACGCAACAGCTAGTGAGAGGCTAGAGTAGAGGTAGCGTTTCGGCTTTAGGTAGTGAGGGTTGTGAGATCGAATCCCACTCAAAGCCCATTTTATTTAAAAAAAATATATTTCGATGATTGCATCACAATTTTTTCTGCATGCTTAATCACATATTCACATAACATTTTATGGATGAAATGTAGCCCTTAAAAAGGCTGTTTGAAACTAAACACGTTCTTAATATGATGTCCAGTGACCATCTGCTTCAACAACCGCTAACATTCGACGAGGCATTCTTTCTATCATTCGACGGACATAGCCCGTGCCATTCGTAGCAAGATCTTCCCAAGCATTATCGATCGAATCCCAGAGCTCATTGGAAGTTCTAGGAACTTCATTAGCCCATATCTCCCTCAAACATCTCTTTACCTCTGCCCAGACATTTTCTATTGGGTTAAGATCTGCTCCGCGTGGAGGCCAATTGATTACCTCTACATAATTTTGCTCTGCCAGCCACTCTTGGACAACTCGTGACATATGGACAGGTGACCGGTCGTGTTGAAAGTGGATTGTTCCCTCAGGATAACGTTCGCGAACAGATGGCAGCATAATATTCTCCAAGATGAACTTATACTGCGCACCTGTAAGACGCCCATCAATCCTGTGAAGATACCCAAATCCATCTGCAGAGATCCAGCCCCAGACAGCCACTGATATGCGTCCGCTGGAACGCTTGTGCCATATGTATCGAGGATCGAACCTGGAACCTCTCTCACGAAAGACACAGACTGGTCCATCATTTGCAGAAGAAAATATACATTCATCGCTGAAAATGGCATTTGTCCAGTTCCGATGTCCTCTGCAAATTGACGTCGTCGTCTGATGTGTTCCGCAGAAAGAAATTCTTTAATGGCTGCACGCCGAGCGAAGAGATTAGGCTCCCTGAGTCGCCTAGTAGCTGTTCGACGTGATCCAGGAAAGTCAGCCGCTTGTCGCAGTTGACGCGAATTTGAATGGGGAGTTTCCTTGGCTTGTTCAACCAGACGACGGTCTTGCTCGTTTGTGGTAACTCGCCGTCTCCCATTACCACGACGACGAATTGTTTCCCCGGTAACACGATATCTATGTGCCCACCGCTGACCTGTTCTAGGGTGAATGCCTACATGCTCCGCGGCTTGCTTATCGCTGTAACCTTCGACAAGAAGCGTTATGAAGCGAATTCTTGCTTCCTCCATGACGTCTACCACTCAAATGTAAGTGAATGTCTATCTAAAAGAAATCCCATGTATTACGTGGCATTTACTAGACACGAACTCCCTTTTATCGAATTTTGATTAGTTGTCATATCAGATATTTGGTAGTGTGAATTGAGTCCTTACTTAATAGCCCTCCAGTATCACACGAAACACAGCCAGAGGCGTTTTCTTTCAGCTTTACCTTTGAATGTGCATAATGTAACTTGTATTCTCCAGGCGTTTCAATAGCCCAACACACTTAGCTTCAGAACTAGTAACAGTATATATGTATATACCTCAGTTTCATTCAATGACATCTAGAATACTTCTTCCAGCACCGGGGTTATATAAGACGTAGACTTACAGACTAGCGTTTAATATGAACAAATGCACATTCACCGTTAATCGAATCAGGCCCGTATCCAGGGAATCTAGGGGGGCCGGCACCCCTAAATTTTAGCTGCCCCCTAAAAGTTTCACGGTAGGCTTGCAAATGAACTATAATATGGTTGGATCAGGCCTCCCCTAACTTCAGCCGGACCCCCTTTACATTTTTGGGCTGGCTACCGGCCTGAATCAAATCCAAAGTGCCCCCATTACTTTCACAAGGATACCCCTTAGCCGCAAGTGAACGCAACATTCCTTTGAATTATATATACCTGAACCACTTTAAATCACATATAGAGCCGATTTCATTCATTTTTAATTTTCTTCGTAACAATAAATCCTATTTAATGTATGTATACAATTTACCGGTAAAATAAGTACAGCTGAAATAGGAAATAGCGATGGTCAATTCCAGAATTTTTACTTCCCGGAATCCGAAAAGTAAAATCGGAAATATTCTAGATTTCGGAAAATTCCGATTTTGGAAAAAATTCGGAATTCAGAAAAAATCCGGATTTCAGTAAAATTCCGATGTCGGAAAAGTTTCGTATTTTTTCCGAAGTCCGGAATATTTCTAAATTCCGGAATTGTTCCGACATCGAAATTTTTCCGAAATCTGGAAAGTAAACTTACCGATTCCGGAAAATAAATTTTCTGGATTCCGGATCGCGAAAAGTTTTGGCCATCGCTAGGAAATAGTAGGCTGTAATCTATATATCAAGGGTGCATTTCGTGCTTGTGTTTTAACCTGCATCTGATTGCTTCAGAGAAAAACGTAAAATTTCTACATTTATTTCTTTAATAGCAAAGATGTCCGTTCATTGTACGGGAAGAGTAGTTTTATTTGAAAAATATTTTGAAGGTTGTTTGGACCTTCTTTCTCCTCTCAGAATGCGTATTTGAATTGAAGTGAACTGATGAAAACTAAGCTCGACTCAAGTGCTTACTATGTGCACAAATTCATTTCAAATGGCTGAGTCGTTTTTTGTGGTGAAACAGAAAATATCGATGCAATTTTATACTGTTTATTGAGAAAACATAGAGGAATAGTTGCGCTTCATCCTAAAAGCGAAATTTTCGGAAACTTTGGATCTTGTGTCCATCGAGTTTTAACAAGAGTTTATTTACCAGATTCCATATTCCAAATCAGTCCATATTCGTGATATACTATATATATATATTGCATAATATTTAAACCAACTATCCCCCCAGAGCATTTTAATGAAATTGACATGACAAAAGCAATGTTGAGTAAACTGTATATAACTTCAATTTAAACACTTAAGAAATTTTCCTATCATGATGAGACTGTATTGTATTCGAATGCGAAAAAAGTCATGGTAGAAATTGCTCCATGGAATTGGTGAAAACGGAATTGTTCAAAATACTAGAACGAGTGCCTATATATTTTAAATTAGGAATATATACGGTGACTTTCATATTCTTAACTTAAAGATCTCGTAAGATACTCTATTTTTATGTATACTTTGGATCATGTTTCCCTCCTTAGTATATGTGTCCGTCCTTATTAAAGTAAAATAAATAAATAAATGAATAAAACATTGAGGTGGAAGACAGTGCTAACTATGTCTAGCTATTATCATGTTACCTTCATTAAAATATGTTTGCTAAAAGATTAGAGATATTCAAAATGTATGCCAAAAATATATCTTGGAAATCACTCAAGTTTAACAGATGAAACTCAGTATATAAGTTTTTTATTAAATCTAAGCTGGTATGAATCCCAGCGCTTTTGAACATTTCGATTTATAAGTATGAGGATATCAATTTCCATATTATTCTAGTTTCCCATAGTCTGTTCATAAAATAACCAAATTTTAAAAAGGTTAGATCGTTTAAAATGAATTTGTGACTTGTGTCTACCTGAGTTTTTATCATCTCACTGTAATTCATAGGGGCGTCCTAAAGGGGGAAGAGTCCCCAAATATACCTTTCAAATATGTTCCATACATGTAATCTTCCCGTGACAAGAACCGGCATTTCAACTAGTATATTGCGTAAATGAAATCAATCTTGACTATATCGTCGAAACAAAAAATAAATAAATAAATAAATAAATAAAATAAATAAATAAATAAAAAAATAAAAGAAGAATTTTAGGAATGATCCAAAAAATGAATCAGAAGATTGCAATCTTGGCCAATAATCAGTTTCTTAATGAAGGGCACAAAATTTTTGAATGGTCCCTAAATCAAGTGTTCGTATTTTCGACGGAATAAGCACATTACACTGAGTTATGTGATAGTTTGGGTTTGGCTACACTACGGTATATGTAGAACGCCAGATAAAGGTGTAGAAGAAAAATTTTGATTGAATGAAATATATTAGACTTTTTTTCAGGGGTCACTAAATCGAGTTTTTTTTAGGCGAAATAAGCAAATGATATTGAGTTAAATGATAGTTTGAGTTTGGCTACACTATATGTTGTTCTCCAGGTATAAGGCGTACAAGAAAATTTTGCCTAAAATATATTGAATGTTTTGATCCAATAAAACAAAAATATTAAGATAGGTAATTTTAACAATGTTCTGTATTTTTTTACTTTAATTAACGCGCGTATATTAAAGGTGATAAAGGATAAAAAAATTATGCCAATAATAAAATACCTCAGAGCCTCTCAAGTTACGGCTGTGAAACTCGATACAAATGTCTTATTATAAATAAATAGACATATATCCTAACATTTTCAAAAATTCCAACTTTAAGAAGTAGTAGAGGGGATTTCTTCAATTGTTTTATTCATATTACTTTGTTATCTATTGCATCATCACAAAAAACATTCCAACTGTTTCAAATTAGTTTTTAAACATAATTATTACCGTTTTCGAACGAAGGCTTTATTATGTTACTTTCGTTTAAAGTCCATAGAGAAAGAGGGTGGAAAAAACAGTATCTCACAAGACTAATAAGGGGAAAGCAGACTTTGGTAAATGAACTTCGGGTTCATCCTTCGCGAGGTAGTAGTGCATATTTAAGTGTATATATTACAAACTGAGAGAGCACAATAGCCAGAAATAGTGGAGAAAACGCGTCTTAAAGATCCCGACTCTCGCATATGATACCACGCGTAAAGTTATCAAGTGACGACGTGACAGAGTTAGGAGCATCTACGACCCCGTGCAAATGGTTCCGGGTTACATCCTCGCTCGATTCAACTTTTTTGTTTTTTGCTTTAACCAATAAAGTCGCCATAAAATATTAATTCACCATATGCTTATAATGCATAAAACAATAGAAATATTCAAATCAGTTGTAAAATCTTTCAATGTTCTGTGTTAACTAGCAATTAATTGTACCCTATTCCGCGTTGTATATTGATATCACGCATTATATTATGGTTAGCACAGTCGTTGTGCAAAAAATGTTCTTGTCGCTTCGTGTCTATATTTGTGAACATTGTGCGAATTACAAGGGTAATGAGGGAGAAATTCCCTTTGGTAATACTGGATGTATGCTGTAATCAGCGGCGTCATTTCATTCTTCAATTGAGGGGGCAAGAGCACCACCGACATAAGACTTTCACGTTTAGTTCTAGTGTATTAGTAGACAATCGATTAAAGGATATTTATTCCTCAAACTCTTGAGGGGTAATTGCCCCTCCTGCTCTCCCTAAATGACGCCCCTGGCTACAACTGTCATACTTAGCCATGCTATTGTCGTCTGAAGTATAATCCATCCTCCCTTGCAAATGTCCGGTCAATTCGCACACTGTTTACAGATACGACACGAAGCGTCAAGAACATTTTTTACACAACGACTCTGCTAACCATAATATAACTTGGGCCGCGGTGACTCAATGGTAGATCGTTCATCTCTGGTGCATGGGGTTTCGGGTTCAAACCTGCTCCCGCCAAGTGAACTTTGTGCTGGACAACCACCATGTGCGTGGGTTTCGTCGGAGTTCTCCCGTTTCCTACCACTTTCTTCATTCCACCATTTCATTAATTTCTCATCTTCACCGTCTCCTTTAGCCTAGCCGGCATAAACGTGGGACGTAAAACTCAAAATTTCATGTTTTTTCATAATACAACCCGTGGCATCAATATACTACGCGGAATAGGTTACATTCTATTGCTAGTTAACATAGAATATTCAAAGATTTTACAACTGATTTGAACAATTCTATTGTTTTATGTATTATAAACACATAATGAATTAATATTTTACTTGTAGTTAAAAATGGATACTTTATTAATTAAAGCAAAAAACAAAAAATTCACTCGAGCGGGAATCGAACCCAGGACTCTTTGCACGGGAGCCGTGGACCATCCTAACTCTGCGACGCCGTCACTTGAGAACTTTATACGTCGTGTCATACATGCGCTGAGTTAGAATTTTTAGGACGCCTTTTCTCCACTATTTCTGACTATTGCGCTCCTCCAGTTTGTAATATTAACATTTTAAATGTGCACTACTGTCTCGCGAAGGATGGCCCCGAAGTTAATTTACCAAACTCTGGTTTTCCCATGTTAGTTAACTCTGGCCGGGCTTTTCTCATGTTACTTTCATACAATACATGTTCTAAGCGAGGAAAGGAAATATTAAAAATATACTCCAAAAAAGACTTTCTGATGAATGTCTCATCATAGGGAGATGAAACTCGGCATTTAAACTCCTCCTTACAAATCTGTGACCACATGATCCATCGTTTTTGGAAATTCCAACTCTAGGAAAGAAAGTAAGGCAACTGCTACAATATTTTAATTTCCCATTTTGTGTTCATAAACTGGCCAAAGTGAGTAAGCATTTTAGCTGTTTAAATTAAATCTAGAAGATAGTTAGCAGTTGGATTTACTTCGATCTTTTTCATTTCACTTCGCTTGATATGCTATTCTATTGGGGAACAGGTTTGAATATTTCGCAAATAATATTTCCATAAACATATTCTTTTCGTTCGATAAATGGCTATTTCAGTAGTTGGTACCTGACCTTTAAAGTCTGCTCCAGCCTATATTTTTAAACGAATTGTAAATTCTATTTTTCAGTTTTAGAATATACTAGCATCAATTATTTGCTTCGCTGGGGTAAATTAAGAAAACATAGTTCCGCTAGTCAGTCACTTTTTAGTAGGGTCTATTACTAAAGCGCTCTTTTATATTGGTCATTTTCGATGGTTTTTATATATCCCCCTTCTCTCCCCATGTTGCGGGGCACGGGATCGGAAGTAACACCGTTCATCTCACCAACCTGGAAATCTATAGATTCGCCACTAATATCGGTCATTTTCTATCGTATTTATATATATCTCCCCCTCCTCCCTCTCTCAAACTATGGGGCTGAATTTGGATTTAAACAGCATCTGTAGTGTCACTGTTAATCTCAGCTAGCTCAAAAGCTATAGATGACTAATATCGGTCATTTTCGATCATTTTAAATGTCTCCCCTCCTCCTCCCTAAAGTTACACCGTCAAAGTGATATCATAAAAACCATCTCAGGTTAGAACTTCATTTAGGTTGGAAACTTGATCGATATTGGTCCGGTGGTTGAAGTGTTATCAAGTTTTATTTACTTTAGGTATCCCCTCCCCTCCCTTAAGTTCTACTGTCAAAGTGAAATGGTAAAAAAATCTCTGACCCTAACTTCATCTATGTTTAAAAATTCGACCGAGATTGATCGTTTGGTTCAAGAGTTAAGTTTCACTTACTTTTTAACTCCTTCCTTCCCCTCCCCTAATTTTTATCATCAAAGTAAATAGATACCGGTAAATACCATCCCAGGCGTAAATCGCGTCTATGTTGAAAATTTGATCGATATTGGTAGGGTGGTTGAAGAGTAATAAAGTCACAAAGACAGCCAGTTTTATTTTTATTTTTTCTACATATCTCCCCCCTCCCCACCTTGCACCGTCAAAATTAGATCATAAAAATTATCGAAGGACCGAACGTCATCTATCTTGAAAATTTGATAGTGATCAGTTGGGTGGTTCAAGAGTTGTTTTATTCATTTTCATACATCTCTCCCCTCCCCTCCCCCTAACTCTTTGTTCTACCGTCAAATTGATATGATAAAACTACCCCAGGTCTGAACCTCATCTATGTTGGAAATTTGATTAAAATCGGTAGGGTGTTTAAGCGTAATGAAGTCACAAAGACAGTCACTTTTATTTTCATTTTTTAACATATATCTACCCCTGCCCATCCCTTACATTGCATCGTAAACGTGAAATGGCAATAACATCCCAGGCCCGAACCTAATCTATGTTGAACGTTTGACCGACATCTCTCGGGTAGTTCAAGAGTTACTAAGTTTTATTCATTTCCATATATTTCCCCTCCTGCTCTCCCCCTTCCCTAAAATCTACCGTCAAAGCAAAATTATTAAAAAAAACTACAGGGTGCAATTCTCAGATATGCTCTCAATAGAGCTTTCAGATATACGCTGATTTCAAGGAGGGTCCAAAGTAGGCAGAAAATAAGCCTTAACAATAATGGACATCCACTGCTTCGGAGGGAAGTCGGAAGTGTTAAGAACCGACAGCTCCATGTTTTTTGTGTTCGCAATAATGTGTGATGCGATGGATTTCCTCACTGTATATTTCACGTTCTCTTCACTTATAAGCGTAAAAGAAAACATTACAACATGCGTTTTCCCGATACGAGAAACCGTGTTGCTGACGATCCTTAACACTTTCGACATCGCGCTAAAGGATTCTGAGTTCACTGCTATCAGGGCTTATCTTTGCCTACGTTGGACCAATCATAAAGTCAGTTAAATCTCAAAATTCGGTTGATTGTATGTCTGGGAATTTTACCCTGTATGGAATACTTTGTACACCTACTGAAAATTAATGAAATATGCATTTTTGGATTGCGTATGTGTGACTTCTTTTACCTGATAAGGACCACCATCCACAATTTCTAGAATTCGAAATAGCACATATTGAAGTTTTGCTATTTCGCGATTTTGGACAGCCCTAGCTCTGAAACTATGCACTTTTCCCCACAGGTCCATATGAACTTTTTCTCTTATTTTGATGTAAGGAATCACCTCTTAGAGTTTGTCGGTATGGTTCATTAACACCCTGTATAAAACTCTAATACTACAAGTAATGGCTGTTCCTTTGACGAAAAGAAAAAAAGTAAATATTACAAGTAATGGCTGTTCCTTCGGCGAGAAAAAACAAAACACACTTGACCACTGGCGTCTCTGGCATGTAAAATTTGGGGGAGGGGGGACATCAAGGAAAGTGATTTAAATGGTACTACCAAGCCCAACCTGTTTATTATCTTCGATTCCATTTGTTAGCTTTCTGATTACCTTCACGGACCCCCTGAGGTATATCAAGTCCTGTTATAATCCTTATAATCCTTTCATAGCCAGAATATTATATTCCAAATAGTGAAATTATTATTTATATGTTATTCTGTGGTTAGTAAATAAATTAGAATAAAATATTGAATATTTTGTACTTCAAAATATAGAGGTGGACGCGCCCCCTCAACCCCCCGCCAAAGACGCCCATGCACTTGACGAAGACTCGAACATGGATCAACTGATTGGTAGATTAGAACGTTATCTACTACGCCACATACTCAGGTGCTTTTTTTTTTTTTGCTATACACTTTAAATATCCAGTTCGTGATTTTTGTTTCTGTTGTCTTACCATATAATAGTTTCTCTGCTTTCCCTGCTTCTCACACTATTCGTGTTATTTGTTGTGTAAATTGCATCTGCAAACGTAAGTTAATATACTTTCCACAGCTTTTAAAACTTTTAATGGTCAATTACATTAACTGAACCGATTTTCCCGTATTTTCCACCGCGTCAAGAAGCAATAGATCAGGGCTGTCCAAATGGCGGCCCGCGGGTCACATGCGGCCCGCCAAACCATTTCCTGCGGCCCACAAAGCTTTCATGATTTACGATTGTTATAACTGATAATATTTTAATTTATAATCATTCATTCATTTAATGTTTCCACTCTTCTTTCGGAATAAGGCATCCATTTAGCGCTTCTATACAACAAAAAGGAGCAGGCATCCAAGACAACACTGGAGTCAGTAATGTAACCGTTGCTGAAAGGGACGATTACTTCAATGAACGAATTTATATTTGATCTAGCTTTTTAAATCAGACCCTTTCTTCCTCGAACTTTGCCTAGAAGCCATAGCGCGCAAGAAATACACCACTTCTTGTGATAAACACAATTTAGCATACTTTCCAAGCTGCAATCGTCTGACATTAGATTTTGAAAAGGAACCGTTTAATTTTTCTGAGTTCTGTAGAAACATCGAGAGTATCATGAATGGATTTATTGCGAGATTCTCAGATTTTGACAAATTAAAAAAACGGCATAGCATTATTTACTAATGCATTAACAATAAACATCGAAGAACAAGCTCCAAACTTACAGCTCGAACTTTGTGACTTTCAGTCTGACCCATTGTTTCAGACAAGAACAAAGAAAGGAGTAGATTTTTCAGACTACTTTCTAACAAACGTTTCCCTAGCTTTTGTGTGTTGTGTTGGAAAATAGTGTCACTGTTTGGTAGTACTTATCTGTGCGAAAGTGCATTTTCCACCATGAAAATTGCAAAGAATCGCTCCAGAAGCTGCCTTGGTGATTCTTCTCTCTCACATCTGCGGGTTACATCTTTTACAAGAGGAATGGATGTAGATACCCCAGCCCTTGTAAACGCTGCTAGTCACCCTCATTAGTCACATTGAATAGGAATGTTAAATTTCAAATATATTTTTTATATTTTTCTTTTGTAGTGTAATAATAATAATAATAATAATAATAATAATAATAATAATAATAATAATAATAATAATAATAATAATAATAATAATTATTATTATTATTATTATTATTATTATTATTATTATTATTATTATTATTATTATTATTATTATTAGCTGCGGCCCTCCACCTTACTAGTAAAGACAGTTATGGCCCTCAGGCTTATTATAATTGGACACCACTGCAATAGATACTATCCTGCGGAGAACATGCATTTTCTGATGTGACAGGCAATACCTATCCCGCCCTGAGTGCCATTACTTCTTTCTACACCCTTTCCCTTGGTTCGGATCAACTTCGTGTCCCTTCGTGTGCTACGAAGAAAACCGAAGGGTCGCGGCCGACAGTTTCTCTTCAAGCTATCGAGTAAGAGTGATTGAATTCTATAATTGTATTTTATTTATTTATTTACTAAACACATTTCCGATATAGCAAAAATACCATTATTTTTGTAAAATGTTTATTATTTTCATGAAGCAGAGAGAATTTTCTACTTGGCTTTAGAACTATCCCTACTAATTTTTAATCGACATCTAATATTTTACGTTCATTATTTCTGTCTATTACCTGAATATTACTTGCAGAAAAGTTTAGCCATATGTTAATTAAAATTCCACTATTTGTAAGTTTCTCATTTCGGTTAGGAAAATGATTATAAATGAAACTTCCGCTTTTTATAAAATTCTTGACAGTTTTAATGTTTTAAAGACATAATTCTAAATTATTTGGAAATATTCAAATAAACTACAATGAAGATAATAATACTAAGGAGCATTATTAGAACAAAACATTGTTCCTTAAGGAATTCACAGAATCAAGCTTTTCTTAAAAAAAAAAAAAAAGTTACTATAGGGTATGGGATTCGAAGTGATGATCGTGGAAAAATAAAGTATATAAAGAAGAAGCTTTAACCGACTACTCTACAAAGGCACGGTACGGATTGCACCTTGGTAGACGTATGTACCGAAACCACTAACACAAAATGCCTGATCGCTTCGCACATTTTGTAGCTTATTTCTATTTAGTCCTTTGTTTAAATGTAAAATGCTTAATAGCAATGGTTGTTAGATCTGTGCCACATGTATAGTAACTAACCTTATGACATATTTATGTTGTATTTCTAACAAAGCATAAAATTCCCTCCCTCTTTGTAAATTTCGCTGCGCGTTTGCCACGTTTACGAAAATGGAACTTAGAATTTTTCGATGAAAGTTTCGGAGATCTCTTTTTTTTTATTATAACTTGCTTATTTCTAAATTTTTTAATGAAATATTTTTTGGAAATATGTGTTTTGTTTTTCTGCTTATTTCAAAGAAGAAATGTGACATTTTCTATCACAAGAAAGAGAGTTATTTCTATTTATGTAATTCCTAAAGACATGCGACAACAATTTTGGACATAAGTGTACATCATAAGAATATATATATGGTTGCTGTGGTTCTCGGTTTAATTTGCTAGTTAAGAAACTTGCTCTAAATAAGTACATCTTACAGGTGAAAAACTAAGCCAGGCGATAGAATTAAATATAAAGTTATACACTTTTATTTTACGTTTACTAGTGTTGGGTTACTACTGTAAAATAAGTCAGTATATATGAAAGATAACTGTATTAGGTACTATTTTCCACCGGCGGTGTATTCTTGCATAGTGTACTTAATGTTTACAAGCGGGGCGCTACTAGTATGGATGCATGACAAGTGCTATTGAAACTCGAAAACTAACTGGTTTCCACTACCCTTGCTTATACGTATACCCGCGTCGCCTTCGCTCCTGTTCACTTTGGACGCACATTCTTGCTATCGCTCAGGCCCCCAGCTTTCTCCTGTTTTGGCTCCCTTAAATAGTATTCGTGCTTTTTATTGGCCACCTGGCAAAGCACTTGTAATGATTTTACACCAGTAACTCTAAAATACATGTGTATTACTTTATTTAATTCTGTCGTCTGCAGAATTTTTTTTTTTTCGTACAAATATGCCTTTTCATGCAGAACACTGAATTTTGCCTGTAAATTTTTGAGAATATGCTGTGACGAAACTTGAGCACCGTTCTTCTTTTCTTTCTTATCACGAGTCTTCTTTAGCCTAATGAGCACAATCATCACACGATAACGACTATTCTTTTCATTTAACTTGTAAACAAGTTGAACTAATAATAATAATTGATGTACAAAGGAGAAGTGTCCTACATATTTGAGGTAAAAAATAAAATAAATATACTTCTACTTCATCCGTGTTTACAAAGTTAAATGTTATCGATTTACAAAAAATGGTCACCTATCCACACACTGACCAGGCTCGACACTGCTTGACCATACATATTAAAACATCGGTCCCACTGAATACACAAGTAGTAAGCACATTCACATAAAAATAATTAGGATTACAGTATATAAAATGCGTTAATTAAAATAGCAAATGCCTTACCTTATCACAGGCGATCCAAAGCCACTGCACATCATCTGCTACGCACACTATATTCCTCCAATATTTCACTCACTTCCTATATCACGCAACAGAAAATATTAATAAAATTCACTTAGCAACATTTTCATTTTTAATCAACAATACGTATAACAATTAAGAATAAAATTAATTGTGAGCACATTGTTATAATTAGAATACTGTTTTTATTCGTTTACAAATATGGGATTAATATAGAGCTGGCAGCAACAATATATACAACTCATCCTGTATGTATCGTAAATCCTAACTTGAGAAGACATCTCTGACGCAAACAATGAGACAAGAAATCAAATACTATATCCGACACATTTGGGGTTTATTGAACTTCAATGTTGGAAGATACCACCTTGTCGGTAGTACAAATGTAATATCCTTACAACACGCGGAACTTTTGCCAGGCATATCTAGGAATTTGGGAAGATTAATTGATATCCTTAATGTGCAATGTATGATTATGACGCATTGTTATGTACACGCAGACGGAACCAGGACAATCTATAGATGACATTTGCACTGTGTTTGGACAATTTGTTCGCAGAAAATAACCGTTTTTGTCTATGAATACTTGAGAACATGGAAGGTATGAGATATACATTTTATGCGCAAATATTATAATACAAATCATTGTTAGTTTGGTGGATGCGTGAAAGAAAGAAAAGGAGTAGATTTTTGCAGACGTCCGGATATAAAGCGAGAACTGAGAATACGCATCTATAACATCTATTTTCTTTGTGTTAATGATATCGATGAACTAAACGGGGAAACTAAAATACAACTGTTTGCAGTATAATTCGAAGTATAGTCAAGTGCAGAGGCGTACTCACGGGGTGTCCACCGGGTGCGGACTCCTCGCAAAAGTTCCTAAGTGAACATACATTTGCAGACTTTCTCATTAAATGTAGTTATTAACAGGGAAAATATTGATGTATCATCAATATAAATCTGATCTTACACTTCATCTGTACTCTGTCTGTATCATGTTTTTGTGAAAAAGTAAGTGGAATATTTATCGTGTTTTCGAATGCAGAATAATAGTATATAGACATAGTGGCTTGTAGTATTGGAACCTTGCCCCCCGAAGCTTGGATCCCTTAGAAGAAAAAAAAATGCATGCGCGCCTGGTGAAATGGTTAACGAATTCAGTTCACTCGATGAATCGACAGATAGTAATACACATTTCGACAGATCGACAGCATTCGACAGATACAGACATATGAAAGTAGCACAAGAATTAGGCGAAAGTCCGTGCGTTTCCTCAATTCACGTAGGAAACAACAGAAAATATCAACTACCATAAAATAATCCGTATATATATTTAATTTATTTGGAATAAAATAAATATAGAAACAACCTGTTCATACATAACTACGGTAAGTGCGTTAATTGCTAACGTAAGAACAAATATGAAACAAGGCACAAAATAAAAAAGAAAAATAAAGTTAAAGGGAATAAATATTTAGGCTTGATTGTCATTCGTATTAAGAAGCTGGGTAATAAAATGTTAAAATCTACAGAAAATTATGAAATTAAATCAGGATTTGAAATAAAAGTCTATACATTGGAAGTAGGCCAGGGAGTTTGCAAGGCAGATGTGTGCGACACGCGTTACTTTATAGATTCCCTTCATTGAACTATAGTAAGCAGTACGAAGATGGTACTTTGCGTATAATCACAGGAAGGATTGAAGTTAATTACCATGGTAATATAATTATTTATTGATAAGTATTTCCATGTTAAATTATGAAAATTATAAGCACAAGGAGGGTGAAAAAGTAGTGTGACCGACTTAGCAATGACTGAAACATAAAATAGAAAAGCGAATAAAAACAAATGCCTTTTGAGTTATGTGGAATAAAGTTTCTTCTAGCCAGTAAGGAAGAATAGGATCTGGTGCATTCATTGAATACCTGAAAAAAATCGTTTATCAAAATAGAAGGAAACACACTTATCGTTGTGGCAACTACGAACTTCTGTTTACCTCAGCCCGCCTCAGCAAGTGCTTTCTATCCGGTCCGCGCTCCGTAACCAAACTCAACGCTGCCTGCTAGCGAAAATTTCATTCTTCAGTATCGTTGAGTTTATTGCAGAAAGCAATGGCAGATACGGCATCAGCACCTGCAGCCCCGGCACAGGCTTCTCCTAAGAAGTCTGCAAAGCCTAAGAAACCAAAAACAACACCTTCTCATCCAAGAACATCAGAAATGGTGAACAACGCCATCAAGAATTTGAAGGAAAGGGGAGGAAGTTCACTGCAAGCTATTAAGAAATACATCTCTCAGAACTACAAAGTGGATGCCGAGAAGCTTGCTCCATTTATCAAGAAATACTTGAGAAGTGCAGTTGCTTCTGGGTCTTTGGTTCAGACCAAGGGAAAAGGTGCATCTGGATCGTTTAAGCTTAGTGCTTCATCGCTGAAGGAGAAGCCTGAAGGTGGATCTTCAACCAAGGCGAAACGATCAGCATCAAAGGAGAAGAAGCCTGCGAAAAAGCCAGCAGCTAAACGTCCCAAGAAGACTGGTGAAAAGAAAAAGGCTGCTGCTCCCAAACCTAAGAAATCACCATCTAAAGTGAAGAAGGCAAAAACTCCCAAGAAGCCAAAGGCCCCGAAGCCAAAGAAGGCTACAGCAAAACCGAAAAGTGCTAAGAAGGCTGCACCAAAGAAGAAGTAAATGTGTCAGTAAATCATCTGACATTTTAAAACGGCTCTTTTTAGAGCCATCAAATACTTTGAGAAGAGTAAAATTGTGCTTTTCCTATCATTATCACATGTTCATTCATAGCAATGTATAGTATACACGCAAGGGACTTTGAGTTTTCTTTTTAACCGAAGCACTTCTTGATGTAAGTGCTTTATAACAGAGGGGAATTGAGGGTGGGGAAAGAAAGCTTTCACGGGTGTCAAGAATGGTGTACTCGAAAAAAAATGGGGAACACATTACGTAATGTCAATTTGTGATCACTTACTTTTTCCTTGTTCCTATCTTCAAGTAGCGAAACAGTACAGAAAACGCACTTAATGCATTTGTTAGAAAAACTTTTGCAGGCTGACTGGGTTCGATTCTCGGTGGGAGCTCAAATGTTTCGCATTGCACGTTAATAAGTAGGTCCACGTTTGAAACAGCCTTGCTGCTGAAAGGGACACTAAACTAAAATCAACTCTTTTCAAGGCTGGGGTGAAAGAAATGTTCGAACTTATTACAACTCGTGAAAGTGAAGTAGACTATGTTTCAATTTAACGTCGTACTATTATGATTTTTATGATAAAGGAGACGGGTGATTACGCCTAATGAATGATGGAAATACTGGTGTAATGAGAAAGTGTTAGGAAAAGGGAACACGCTAATAACCACGGATACCGTCTTATAATTCGTAATATTGCTATAAAGAAAAATAGTAACACCAGCAGAAATGTAGGTGTACAATTGAACTGATGTTAAGTACAAACAGACACTTAAAGAAAGTTTAGTTTAACGTTTGCATTCAACAGCAGCGACCTCTGACAAAATAATATTACTTTTGCTACCTTGGAAGAAGTACATATTTCGCCTGCGAGTTCTATCAGATTAATAACGTTGAGAAGGGCAAACAGTGGTTGAATCGAAGTTAAGTTATGCAACATATGGCAAAATCGAACCCTTGACCACATAAAACGAAGATAATCAATCGGTAAACATAGGGGAAAACTAAAGAATATACTTGAAAGATAGGATGATATACGAAACGACAGGAAAACGAAGGTAGATGTATTAACTATGCAACATACGGCGTGAGAATTTAAAAAAAAAAGATAACAAGTATGGACAAGATCCTTGTTAGGATAACAGCATCTCTAAGTAGTGTATTGGTCCTAAAAAGGACCGTTTTTGAACTCAGTGCCAGAACTTCAAACTTAAGCACGTTCCCCACGGATGCGGCGAGCAAGCTGAATGTCCTTAGGCATGATTGTGACTCTCTTTGCGTGAATAGCACACAAGTTGGTGTCTTCGAAAAGCCCTACAAGGTAAGCTTCACTTGCCTCCTGTAAAGCCATGACAGCTGAGCTTTGGAAGCGAAGATCTGTCTTGAAATCTTGTGCAATTTCTCGGACGAGTCGTTGGAAGGGCAGCTTGCGGATGAGCAATTCAGTGCTCTTCTGGTAACGACGAATTTCTCGGAGAGCCACAGTACCAGGCCTGTAACGATGGGGCTTTTTCACTCCACCGGTAGCTGGAGCACTCTTTCTTGCAGCTTTGGTGGCAAGCTGCTTTCGAGGAGCTTTGCCTCCAGTAGATTTCCTAGCTGTCTGCTTGGTACGTGCCATTGCAACTGTCACGACTTGTTTCAAATAATTGCGCGCTGAATGAAGTCAAGTTATATAAAGAGCAAAACCGTTAAATCAAGCTATTTCTCATTGGATAAAGTCAGTCGAAAAGGACAGTTCTCATTGGCTTAGACACGTTTTGTGTTTTTCCTCCGTGCTTTCCCTGCATGATCGAAGGAACAAAACCACGAGTCTTGGGCTGCTTGGGCTTGTATTTCTCGTGTGTGGTGAGCGAAGCAGTAACATATCGAAATGACAGGACGTGGAAAAGGAGGCAAGGGTCTTGGCAAAGGAGGTGCCAAGCGCCACCGTAAAGTTCTTCGTGACAACATCCAGGGTATCACCAAACCCGCTATTAGGCGTCTTGCTCGCCGTGGTGGTGTGAAGCGTATCTCTGGTCTCATTTATGAAGAGACCCGAGGAGTATTGAAAGTATTCCTGGAGAACGTAATCAGAGATGCTGTTACATACACAGAACACGCCAAGAGGAAGACAGTGACAGCTATGGATGTTGTGTATGCCTTGAAGAGGCAAGGAAGAACCCTGTACGGTTTCGGAGGTTAAGTTGGGGTTCCTCCTATTTTGGATATAAAATTGGCATAAACGGCTCTTTTCAGAGCCAACAAATTTATATAAAGGGAAAGATTTACTTTGTGCGATTTTCTGTTAGATTATAAGAATTCGTGTAACTACATTAAAGCCTTTTGATGCACACTAAATTACAGACGTAGAGAGATTAATTTGAGAAAATCATACGTTTTTTTTTACATTATGTACGTTCATGTATACGTATTCATATCATGTAGCAGTATTAATGCTGGAGAAGGGGTTCTGGTTGGAAATTGGCGATTTGTTGGAAGTAGCGAGCATGAGAGATGCGAAACGCAAGTCGGAATTTCTGTTCTGACAGTAGGATGTACGTATAGAGGCTTATACAACTTCTATACTGTGCTGTGAGGGGCGAATAATGCGTTAGAAACCTGAATCTTGTCCTTTATCTTGTTTACGTGGTCTTGGGTTCGATTTCTTTCTTTTGCGGTAGTGTCTATTGTGATTTACATGTAAATTAATGACACTTCGTAGCGGGTTACTAAAATAAAGAGTAATACAAATATGAGATGTAGGTTAATGCATTGTATACTTCACATTATTTACTAAAGAAAGGCAGTAGTTACAAGAAACCTAGGCTCGCTCGTTGGGCACAGTAGCAAATGAGTTCTGAGATCAGAGAATAAGAGTAGTTGCGTATTACAAACCATATACATATAACACATATCACACAAATATGAATATCGACCTTGCAAAGAATAAATCGTACTTAAGTGTGCATTTAATGTCATTACTATGTTGCAAAAGAAATTTAGGAAAGTTTTCTGATCCGCTCTGTTCATGATGTCATTGGGGCATAGTAATGAACAATAATAAATGTCGAGAACATATTGAACAGAGTAATTTCAGCCAAGCCAACGCAAGAGAGAAACATGAGTGCTTTAAGAATGTTGGAAATTCCTTTGTCTAGCATGAAGTACATGAGAATATGTGGTATGAGGTTTTCTTCCATTGCTGAGAATCTGGGCTCGACTGTCCTGTCCTCTGGGTAATATGAGCCCGATGTACGCAAATATCAAAAAAATGTAGCTAGCGACAATACAAAAGGTAATGATCTTATAATTAATAATGTAGTGGGAACTAAGCACATCGCTGTTTGGAGTATTCTAAAGTTAGTGTGACTTCCTATGGGCTTCAATTACGATCGACGACTACACATATACTAATTAATCGAATAGCAGCGAGAATTTCGAATGAAACTAAGCAACTATCTCAGACACTTTTGATGAGTCTGTATATCGAAAACAATTCATTTCAATCGTAAATCTCCTCTATAAAGGGGTTTGTGGCCCTCATAAGGGCCGATTTGTATGAGATATAGGTCTTACATTTATGCCTTCTTCTCAGTTTTCTTGGGCAGAAGTACAGCTTGAATGTTGGGCAAAACACCACCCTGAGCGATTGTAACTCCAGACAACAACTTGTTTAATTCCTCGTCGTTACGGATAGCTAACTGCAGATGACGTGGAATAATCCTAGTCTTCTTGTTGTCACGAGCAGCGTTGCCTGCCAACTCAAGAACTTCAGCTGCCAGGTATTCCATGACTGCAGCCAAATACACGGGAGCGCCAGCACCAACTCGTTCGGCATAGTTACCCTTTCGCAAAAGACGATGGATTCTGCCTACTGGGAATTGAAGGCCAGCCCTGCTGGAGCGGGACTTGCTCTTTCCCTTGACTTTTCCACCTTTGCCGCGACCAGACATTGTTCAATATTCTTTCGTAATAAGATGAGAGGAAAAATTGCGGCCTCCCATGAATCAAGTCAGTTTTGTTACTACTTCAAGCGTGCACCCGAGTGCATCAAATGAAAAGCAAGGCAGTTGGCGCGAATTGAAACACGTACTGTAATTTAAATGAAGTCGATAAATCGGCGGACACATCTAATTTTGCTGAACGAGTGAGTCATCATGCCACCAAAAACTAGCGGAAAGGCTGCAAAGAAGGCTGGTAAAGCCCAAAAGAATATCTCCAAGGGAGATAAGAAGAAGAAGAGGAGGAGGAAGGAGAGCTATGCCATTTACATCTACAAAGTTTTGAAGCAAGTGCATCCTGACACTGGCATATCTAGCAAAGCTATGAGTATCATGAACAGCTTTGTTAATGACATCTTCGAGCGTATTGCTGCTGAAGCTTCTCGTTTGGCCCATTACAATAAGCGGTCAACTATCACCAGCCGGGAAATCCAAACAGCTGTGCGCCTTCTTTTGCCTGGTGAACTTGCCAAGCACGCTGTAAGTGAGGGTACGAAGGCTGTTACCAAGTACACAAGCTCTAAGTAAAAATCTTCTTCAAGATTTTTCATTTCAAACGGTCCTTGTCAGGACCAACACATTATTCGAAAGAGTTAAATCACGAAATTTGCTTCATTCTGTTATGTAGAAACACGTTGAAATCCAATTTCTATATGCTGTTAGTAAAAAAGTAAAGCACATAGCGGAGATGTGTCGTGCTTGTATACGAAAGGCATTTACTCGCCGGAGATCTACACTTAGTCATAATAATTTACTTTTAAAAAGTGGTAATACATTCCGTGTTAAGTATAGTAGTAGGTGCACACGGATCGGAAATCAGGTTATTTTAATGTGCCGTGCAAATAAACAGGCTGTTAGTGTAAGAAATAGTGGGTATAACGCTTAGAATATCGATTAATCGCTATGAAATAATGTTGATAAATTATCTCTTGAAAGTACTATAAAATTAATGTTTCTAGTATTTTCGTACTTGAAGGATAATGAAATTTGAAAAAGAGATGCCAACAGCACCTGGTGTTCCCAGGCGGTCACCCATCCAAGTACTGACCAGGCCCGATGCTGCTTGACTTCGGTGATCGGACGAGAACCGGTATATTCAGCATGGTATGGCCGTTGGCGAATGCATATGGCTTCGAGTGAGTTATTGTAGCTACGTAGGTTTGTCGGTGAATACTCAAAAAGACCAGCGCGTGGAAAGCGTTGCTAATTGTTTTAAGTAATGCATGATTACGAAATTATCGTGGTGAACGATGTGAGAATATTCGTCTTTGTGAAAAACAAAATTAGAAAAAGTATACCAACAGCACCTGGTGTTCCCAGGCGGTCACCCATCCAAGTACTGACCAGGCCCGATGCTGCTTGACTTCGGTGATCGGACGAGAACCGGTATATTCAGCATGGTATGGCCGTTGGCAACTACCTTTTCTTCAATGTCCTGTTAAGGAAGTATGTTTTAAGTAAGAATTGACATTATTAACTATAAAGGCAAGCATATTAACGTCGTTAACATTACTTGGAATATACTAATATTCGAATAAATATTTGAATGTTCGAATGATGAGTGATTCGGATGTTCATAGTGCCACTGTGTCCTATCGAGTTTACTATCACGAACCACGTATGAAATTGTATATAAATAAATAAAAATAAATCCTTTATTAAGTATTGATTACAGGAAAAAGGCAAACTTACATTCTTTAATGTACACAATGAAATGTATGAAAGATATTTTTAAGATATGTTTCACTTACCCTTTATAACGCAAGGTAGTTTTCAGTGTAGCATTCTCTTCAGCTGCGAGATAACGTAAGGCAGATGATCATTCAGTCGTGAAGCACTAAAATGTAATATACATTTTAACTATTATCGATAAGAATTATTTACTGCAGGGATGCAAATAAAGTGAGGCAAATTAGTAAATAAAAACCGATACTGTAACTGATAATATAATTAGTTGTATCTGTATTAGTTGTATATACAGTAATCGCACGATTATCCGCGGAGTTGGATGTTGGCATAATCGCGCATAATCAGCAGTATGAGCAGAAAAGGGAAATGAAATGAAATATTTAGATTTACGTCGCATACTTATACCGGTTACGCTAAAGGAGACGGTGATGATGAGTACTGAATGAAGAAAGTGGGAGGAAACGGGAGAAACCCGAGAAAACCCATGAGCACGGTCTTTATGCACGACAAAGTTCACACGGCACGAGCTGGGATTGAATCAGGGACCCCAAGCACCGGAGGCCAAAAAACGGACAAAAAGTCTTTCGTGCAACTTTCGTTTTCGGTAAAAAGTTTACACATAATTTAGAAAGAGTAGTTTTCTGGTCTTTTTATTTCACAAGTTGGTTCATGTCTATATTTTTTACATGCATAAAAAATTTTTCAACTCCCTTGCTTATTTCCTGTTAAAGACCTCTACCTCTGATTGTATTTTTTGCACATATTCTTATTGTTTTCAGACAACATTTCTAAAAGCGTAATTTATCGTCAGCAAGAAAAGAAAAGGAAAGCCTCGGATAGTGGAATGTGTACTGTATATATATATATATATATATATATATATATATATATATATATACGTATTAGTATATAGTTTTATTTTATACGTCTCCTATTATTACACAATGTGCAGATATTGTCAAAGCGCAAGTAAATATGTATAACTCCCCGTTCTGCACTTAATAACTTGAAAGAAGTTCGGGGAAGGTAGTGTAACAGAAAGTGCAAACAGAAATGAGGGTTTAAAGGCATTTAATATTATTCCGTAGTAGTATGATTTTTTGTAAAAAAAAAAATATATATATATATATATATATATATATATATATATATATATCTAAACATACATATTCAATGATATAGTAAGAGGTTAGCAGCACTGATAGAACTGCAGAAAGTACAAAACCGTTAATAAGAAAGAGAGAGAGATGGTGGCCGCTTTTGTGCTTTTCATTGGCTAATTCCGAATTGCGCGCGAATACGTACGAGATTTCTTTCTTTTTCCTCTTCGCAGCCCAGATGTTGCCAATTAGAAGTTTTTAGTACTACATTTGTATGAAAATGTTGCCTTTAAGAAATGTGGTTTGCATACAGAGAAAAGAGCAAAATGAATATTTACCTTAGTGGGCATGAAAAAAGACGAAACATTTTGCAAGATGGACACACGAACTTCCTTAATGCAGGCGTTCAGTACATTATTGTAAAGAAAAAAACACTAAAAAGAATTACTTCAATATCCCTAGCAACATTCAACAATTCATAGAGAAAAATCTTTATTTTGAGAACAATGGAAAACTATGTAATTGTAGATAACTACTAAATTTAATGATTAAGGAAAACGTTTAGGCCCGGCCCTTCAGAAAGAAAGTGCACAGAATATTCTCTCATGGAAGCAATTGCAAAATCAACATTTTGTTTGCAGTTATAATTAGAGGATCTATATACAGGGTGTTCGAAAAAGAATGTATCCTCTTGAAAGAAAATATTCTCTGGGCCCCTAATCCTTTATATACCGAAAGGAAGTTTGTATAGCATTTTTTCTTACCTTCGTTAGAAGAATTGAAAGTGACTACTATCGTGACACGGGAGATATTTAATCGATAGTCGAATTACTCACATACTCGAATGAACACGTCTCTTGTAAGGAGAGGAAAGGCTTCTGTGATCCGCTATCGCAGCTGTGTCATATCTGCAGAGAATGTTAGGACACAAACGTGATCTTTGAGAGCCTCGTGAAAAGAAGTCGCATAGTATCATGTGTGGAGACATCGGGGCCATCTGAAGAACGCTTCATCATTAGGACCAAGGGCGAGTTACGAAACACTCTGGGATATATTTATTAACATAACTTCTCGTCATTCTGCAAGTGTGGTGGAGCTCCATCCTATTGGAAAAGGAAACCTCGGGAGCCCTCTTCATGTGTAGGTATCGTTCACATCTGAAGCATGTGAAGATAGATTACTGTACTATCGTGTACCTAAAATCATTTTCTACGAATACGAACATGTCTACACTGAAGGCAGTGCAGCTCTTTTTCTCTTTTTTTTGGTCATGTATTGTAACGCGGGGCAATGCACACAATAACATGTAATGTTGTGTATCATCATAAAGGGCCAGGGCGATGATTGGATCTTGATGGACGTGGAGAACTGATAGGTGATGTGAGTGGTATTGTGATCTATGGTTGTATGTTTACTGATGAATGCATAAGGAGAGGTGAAGGGGTTGCCTTTTTTTTTATGTCGATCGGGAGGGAAGCGATTGGGAAACTTTTGACTTTGTTTTTCAACCGAATATATTGATTGAATAGGTCGCCGACAATTTTACGGGGCGTCACGTCGTTGCCTTTTTCATGTCGATCGCGAGCGAAGCGAGCGTTTTTTTTTTTTTTTTTTTTTTTTTTTTTTTTTTTTTTTTACCGACAATATGTATTGAATCGGTTGCCAACACCTTTAGGGGCGCGTCACGTCCTTCTTTCTGTGCTGATCGCGAGCGAAGCGAGCGCGAAATTTTTGACTTTTTTTTTTTTTTTTTTTTTTTTTTTACCCACAATATTTATTCAATCGGTCGCCAACACTTTTAGGGGTGCGTCACGTCCTCTTTTCTCTGCTGATCGCGAGCGAAGCGAGCGCGAAATTTTGACCTTTTTTTCTCTTTTTAATTCTTTTTTTTCTTTAAGAAAAAATATTGATTTCATAGGTCGCGAACATTTTTACGGGATGCAACATCGTTTATTTGTTTTTCCAACCGTCTTTCTGTCTTGAGCCCCCGCCAAGTTAACTTTATGGTGGACAAAAACTATGTGCGGTGGGTTACCGCGGGGTTCTCCCGTTTCCTCCCACTTTCTTCATTCCACCACCATTTCAATCATTTCTCATAATCAGCGCCTCTTTTAGCCTAAGCGGCATAACGTGGGACGTAAAACAAAGATTTCCTTTAGTTGCTTTCTGTCTTGATTACGAGCGCGAAATTTTTTACTTTTTTTTTCTTTCTTTTGATATTATTCATTTAATAGGACGGCAACACCTTTACGGGCCGCCGCGTCGTCGTTTACACTTCTTCAGCCCATATTCTTTCTGCTTGTTCGTTTTCCGGCATCTTGTTATCACCGCCCGCGGCAATGCCTATGTCTTTCATCGCTTTTTGAAGCAAATCTTTAATAAATATGCACTCTCACATTTGTACTAATATGCATACCACAGTGGATAGACTGTAACTAGGAAAGCAGAAGCCTGCATATCATATTATTTAACAGTTGAAAGTGAACTGTCATTTTAAGTTTGATTTTGATCAGATGAGTGCAGTTCAACTCGTCGACAATTGTGAAGATTCTCGAGGTTAGGGACCATCCATTTTGTGCTTTGTAATGAAAATGGCTGCAGCCAAACTTCTCTGATCTGAATGAAACTTGGCATGATGATACATCTTGACCTGCTCTACAAGTTTATTTAGTATTTTCCGTTGCGCAGGCTTTTGCTTCTCCAGGTTCTCCCATGGAACTGAGAAACGTATTCAGTCGAACTTCTGCGGTAAGTCAGTATATCATCCTGAGAAGTTTGATCGAGATAGCAGAGGTTCGACTATTCGTTTTTCAATTCCATGTGATATTACAACACGGTGAACTAAATTTATATAGAAACACTTT
Organism: Thermobia domestica; assembly: GCF_964235325.1. Lineage (NCBI taxonomy): Eukaryota > Metazoa > Arthropoda > Insecta > Zygentoma > Lepismatidae > Thermobia > Thermobia domestica. The sequence goes on from NW_027656388.1 coordinate 62,467, forward strand.
GATTTTGTTTTGTTTTTTGCTAGCATTAAACTGAGAAAATGTTATTCAATAGACAGAGAACACCACTCAAAGAAAAGTACATCATAAGAATATATATATGGTTGCTGTGGTTCTCGGTTTAATTTGCTAGTTAAGAAACTTGCTCTAAATAAGTACATCTTACAGGTGAAAAACTAAGCCAGGCGATAGAATTAAATATAAAGTTATACACTTTTATTTTACGTTTACTAGTGTTGGGTTACTACTGTAAAATAAGTCAGTATATATGAAAGATAACTGTATTAGGTACTATTTTCCACCGGCGGTGTATTCTTGCATAGTGTACTTAATGTTTACAAGCGGGGCGCTACTAGTATGGATGCATGACAAGTGCTATTGAAACTCGAAAACTAACTGGTTTCCACTACCCTTGCTTATACGTATACCCGCGTCGCCTTCGCTCCTGTTCACTTTGGACGCACATTCTTGCTATCGCTCAGGCCCCCAGCTTTCTCCTGTTTTGGCTCCCTTAAATAGTATTCGTGCTTTTTATTGGCCACCTGGCAAAGCACTTGTAATGATTTTACACCAGTAACTCTAAAATACATGTGTATTACTTTATTTAATTCTGTCGTCTGCAGAATTTTTTTTTTTTTCGTACAAATATGCCTTTTCATGCAGAACACTGAATTTTGCCTGTAAATTTTTGAGAATATGCTGTGACGAAACTTGAGCACCGTTCTTCTTTTCTTTCTTATCACGAGTCTTCTTTAGCCTAATGAGCACAATCATCACACGATAACGACTATTCTTTTCATTTAACTTGTAAACAAGTTGAACTAATAATAATAATTGATGTACAAAGGAGAAGTGTCCTACATATTTGAGGTAAAAAATAAAATAAATATACTTCTACTTCATCCGTGTTTACAAAGTTAAATGTTATCGATTTACAAAAAATGGTCACCTATCCACACACTGACCAGGCTCGACACTGCTTGACCATACATATTAAAACATCGGTCCCACTGAATACACAAGTAGTAAGCACATTCACATAAAAATAATTAGGATTACAGTATATAAAATGCGTTAATTAAAATAGCAAATGCCTTACCTTATCACAGGCGATCCAAAGCCACTGCACATCATCTGCTACGCACACTATATTCCTCCAATATTTCACTCACTTCCTATATCACGCAACAGAAAATATTAATAAAATTCACTTAGCAACATTTTCATTTTTAATCAACAATACGTATAACAATTAAGAATAAAATTAATTGTGAGCACATTGTTATAATTAGAATACTGTTTTTATTCGTTTACAAATATGGGATTAATATAGAGCTGGCAGCAACAATATATACAACTCATCCTGTATGTATCGTAAATCCTAACTTGAGAAGACATCTCTGACGCAAACAATGAGACAAGAAATCAAATACTATATCCGACACATTTGGGGTTTATTGAACTTCAATGTTGGAAGATACCACCTTGTCGGTAGTACAAATGTAATATCCTTACAACACGCGGAACTTTTGCCAGGCATATCTAGGAATTTGGGAAGATTAATTGATATCCTTAATGTGCAATGTATGATTATGACGCATTGTTATGTACACGCAGACGGAACCAGGACAATCTATAGATGACATTTGCACTGTGTTTGGACAATTTGTTCGCAGAAAATAACCGTTTTTGTCTATGAATACTTGAGAACATGGAAGGTATGAGATATACATTTTATGCGCAAATATTATAATACAAATCATTGTTAGTTTGGTGGATGCGTGAAAGAAAGAAAAGGAGTAGATTTTTGCAGACGTCCGGATATAAAGCGAGAACTGAGAATACGCATCTATAACATCTATTTTCTTTGTGTTAATGATATCGATGAACTAAACGGGGAAACTAAAATACAACTGTTTGCAGTATAATTCGAAGTATAGTCAAGTGCAGAGGCGTACTCACGGGGTGTCCACCGGGTGCGGACTCCTCGCAAAAGTTCCTAAGTGAACATACATTTGCAGACTTTCTCATTAAATGTAGTTATTAACAGGGAAAATATTGATGTATCATCAATATAAATCTGATCTTACACTTCATCTGTACTCTGTCTGTATCATGTTTTTGTGAAAAAGTAAGTGGAATATTTATCGTGTTTTCGAATGCAGAATAATAGTATATAGACATAGTGGCTTGTAGTATTGGAACCTTGCCCCCCGAAGCTTGGATCCCTTAGAAGAAAAAAAAATGCATGCGCGCCTGGTGAAATGGTTAACGAATTCAGTTCACTCGATGAATCGACAGATAGTAATACACATTTCGACAGATCGACAGCATTCGACAGATACAGACATATGAAAGTAGCACAAGAATTAGGCGAAAGTCCGTGCGTTTCCTCAATTCACGTAGGAAACAACAGAAAATATCAACTACCATAAAATAATCCGTATATATATTTAATTTATTTGGAATAAAATAAATATAGAAACAACCTGTTCATACATAACTACGGTAAGTGCGTTAATTGCTAACGTAAGAACAAATATGAAACAAGGCACAAAATAAAAAAGAAAAATAAAGTTAAAGGGAATAAATATTTAGGCTTGATTGTCATTCGTATTAAGAAGCTGGGTAATAAAATGTTAAAATCTACAGAAAATTATGAAATTAAATCAGGATTTGAAATAAAAGTCTATACATTGGAAGTAGGCCAGGGAGTTTGCAAGGCAGATGTGTGCGACACGCGTTACTTTATAGATTCCCTTCATTGAACTATAGTAAGCAGTACGAAGATGGTACTTTGCGTATAATCACAGGAAGGATTGAAGTTAATTACCATGGTAATATAATTATTTATTGATAAGTATTTCCATGTTAAATTATGAAAATTATAAGCACAAGGAGGGTGAAAAAGTAGTGTGACCGACTTAGCAATGACTGAAACATAAAATAGAAAAGCGAATAAAAACAAATGCCTTTTGAGTTATGTGGAATAAAGTTTCTTCTAGCCAGTAAGGAAGAATAGGATCTGGTGCATTCATTGAATACCTGAAAAAAATCGTTTATCAAAATAGAAGGAAACACACTTATCGTTGTGGCAACTACGAACTTCTGTTTACCTCAGCCCGCCTCAGCAAGTGCTTTCTATCCGGTCCGCGCTCCGTAACCAAACTCAACGCTGCCTGCTAGCGAAAATTTCATTCTTCAGTATCGTTGAGTTTATTGCAGAAAGCAATGGCAGATACGGCATCAGCACCTGCAGCCCCGGCACAGGCTTCTCCTAAGAAGTCTGCAAAGCCTAAGAAACCAAAAACAACACCTTCTCATCCAAGAACATCAGAAATGGTGAACAACGCCATCAAGAATTTGAAGGAAAGGGGAGGAAGTTCACTGCAAGCTATTAAGAAATACATCTCTCAGAACTACAAAGTGGATGCCGAGAAGCTTGCTCCATTTATCAAGAAATACTTGAGAAGTGCAGTTGCTTCTGGGTCTTTGGTTCAGACCAAGGGAAAAGGTGCATCTGGATCGTTTAAGCTTAGTGCTTCATCGCTGAAGGAGAAGCCTGAAGGTGGATCTTCAACCAAGGCGAAACGATCAGCATCAAAGGAGAAGAAGCCTGCGAAAAAGCCAGCAGCTAAACGTCCCAAGAAGACTGGTGAAAAGAAAAAGGCTGCTGCTCCCAAACCTAAGAAATCACCATCTAAAGTGAAGAAGGCAAAAACTCCCAAGAAGCCAAAGGCCCCGAAGCCAAAGAAGGCTACAGCAAAACCGAAAAGTGCTAAGAAGGCTGCACCAAAGAAGAAGTAAATGTGTCAGTAAATCATCTGACATTTTAAAACGGCTCTTTTTAGAGCCATCAAATACTTTGAGAAGAGTAAAATTGTGCTTTTCCTATCATTATCACATGTTCATTCATAGCAATGTATAGTATACACGCAAGGGACTTTGAGTTTTCTTTTTAACCGAAGCACTTCTTGATGTAAGTGCTTTATAACAGAGGGGAATTGAGGGTGGGGAAAGAAAGCTTTCACGGGTGTCAAGAATGGTGTACTCGAAAAAAAATGGGGAACACATTACGTAATGTCAATTTGTGATCACTTACTTTTTCCTTGTTCCTATCTTCAAGTAGCGAAACAGTACAGAAAACGCACTTAATGCATTTGTTAGAAAAACTTTTGCAGGCTGACTGGGTTCGATTCTCGGTGGGAGCTCAAATGTTTCGCATTGCACGTTAATAAGTAGGTCCACGTTTGAAACAGCCTTGCTGCTGAAAGGGACACTAAACTAAAATCAACTCTTTTCAAGGCTGGGGTGAAAGAAATGTTCGAACTTATTACAACTCGTGAAAGTGAAGTAGACTATGTTTCAATTTAACGTCGTACTATTATGATTTTTATGATAAAGGAGACGGGTGATTACGCCTAATGAATGATGGAAATACTGGTGTAATGAGAAAGTGTTAGGAAAAGGGAACACGCTAATAACCACGGATACCGTCTTATAATTCGTAATATTGCTATAAAGAAAAATAGTAACACCAGCAGAAATGTAGGTGTACAATTGAACTGATGTTAAGTACAAACAGACACTTAAAGAAAGTTTAGTTTAACGTTTGCATTCAACAGCAGCGACCTCTGACAAAATAATATTACTTTTGCTACCTTGGAAGAAGTACATATTTCGCCTGCGAGTTCTATCAGATTAATAACGTTGAGAAGGGCAAACAGTGGTTGAATCGAAGTTAAGTTATGCAACATATGGCAAAATCGAACCCTTGACCACATAAAACGAAGATAATCAATCGGTAAACATAGGGGAAAACTAAAGAATATACTTGAAAGATAGGATGATATACGAAACGACAGGAAAACGAAGGTAGATGTATTAACTATGCAACATACGGCGTGAGAATTTAAAAAAAAAAGATAACAAGTATGGACAAGATCCTTGTTAGGATAACAGCATCTCTAAGTAGTGTATTGGTCCTAAAAAGGACCGTTTTTGAACTCAGTGCCAGAACTTCAAACTTAAGCACGTTCCCCACGGATGCGGCGAGCAAGCTGAATGTCCTTAGGCATGATTGTGACTCTCTTTGCGTGAATAGCACACAAGTTGGTGTCTTCGAAAAGCCCTACAAGGTAAGCTTCACTTGCCTCCTGTAAAGCCATGACAGCTGAGCTTTGGAAGCGAAGATCTGTCTTGAAATCTTGTGCAATTTCTCGGACGAGTCGTTGGAAGGGCAGCTTGCGGATGAGCAATTCAGTGCTCTTCTGGTAACGACGAATTTCTCGGAGAGCCACAGTACCAGGCCTGTAACGATGGGGCTTTTTCACTCCACCGGTAGCTGGAGCACTCTTTCTTGCAGCTTTGGTGGCAAGCTGCTTTCGAGGAGCTTTGCCTCCAGTAGATTTCCTAGCTGTCTGCTTGGTACGTGCCATTGCAACTGTCACGACTTGTTTCAAATAATTGCGCGCTTGAAACAGAAACAGAAAAGTTAAAAATAAGGACGCCCCTCGGGAAAGCCCGCGCCCTGACAGAGAGTAAGGCATCAACCATCTATCTACATGCCTCTCCTCACATGCAATTAGTACACTAAAGTATCTGTCGGGTGTAGGTGTATGCCGCGGCTTCTATCTTTTACGAAAGACATTTACACGCGAATCTGTCAATGTGTGAAATAGAAGGAAAGAAGGGTAAAATAGATGATAGGAAAGCGCGAGAGAAGGTTTATTATGTTTTGAGAGAGGGACAAAAAACCTGGAAACCAGGAAAAAACCCCCTATATCGGTCATGCTGCATGCAATAGTATTTACATGGCAAAACCACAGTTGAAGGGTGGCAAAAATCCATGTAAATGTGTCTGTCAAAAATAAATTATTATGTTATGTTAAAGCCTATCTGATTATGTTATATACAAATCTGTGTTGTCTGTAATGGGAAAGTATTGTTAGTGGGGATCTGTGTTATTTTTTTAGCATGCAAATTAGCCGCCTCATCTTCCTTTGTCTGTGCGTGTGTCGTCATCTGTCTGCTGGTTTCAGCATCAATTCACCATTTCTGCAGCTGCCACCTCTGTTTCATTGTTCTTCCGAGCTGGTTTGTAATTTGTGCTCGACTGGTTTCTCTTGGATTTTATCTTGTCTGCATATGTGGGCTGGGTGACATGTATCGAACCGTTGGTTGCTGTCAAGGCGTTCACTGTTTTAGCGAAGATTTTCTTTGTGGCTGTTTGTATAATTGTCAACATCTTGGTGCGTTCTTCTTGGTGACTGGTTGCTGTGAGAATGGTTGTAACCCATGTGATGATCCTGTTTGTGGCCTTCTCTATTTCAGATGTGATTTTCTCTTCTATGGCAGTTGGATGATTCTCTGGTGGGTTTACTTCAGTGGCTTTTCCTGGTTTTTCTGTGGCGATGTGGTCCTGAGAAGGGCCAGTACTTCTGGTAGGGTGTGCTTCTTCTTCTATTGTGACTTTTGTGTATCTCTGCTGGGGGATGCTTCTTGGTCTTTGGGGGCAGGTGCTGCTTCCCGTTCTGTGTCCTTTTTGTTTGCAAGTGGCGCAAAAGCCATTGTCGACTGCTTTGTTACAATCTTCTTGGTGAGAGTTTCCACAGCGGTAACAGACTCTCTGTTCAGTGCATTGAAATTTCAGATGCCCGTACTGGTAACAGTTCCAGCAGGGCATCGGTCTTGGAGGTTGACGGGAATTCTCTACTTTGTACCTCTTTTCTTCAGTTTCCAGTCCTTGGGTTGTGAGTCTATTGACGTCTTCGTAATGTTTGGAAAAAAGCCTTAACATTGGAGCCGGGCCTCTATTTGTGTTTATGCGGATGAGGTTGTTAAACCTTATTTTCTGCTTGTGTAATGCTTCTTTCATCTTATTGATGTTGGTTGTGATCTCAACTCCGCGTATAACACATGTATACGTGGGAGTCTTTTTCTCTTGGTTCTTCGGTGCGTGCTGCTGTCTATCTTCCTGTGTCCTGGTTTTCGTGGTTGAGGTTCTCTCTTCTTCTGTGTATAGTTTCCTTCTTCTTCTATGCTGAACCGGCTTGAATTCAACTTCTTGTTCATCTGTTATTGGTTTTTCACCTGTATGAGAAGTGGTTTTCACCTGTGCGTGGTTATTCACCTGTGTGTGGTTCTGGTGGCCCTGAAAAGAGCCAGAATTGTGAGGTCTCTCCTGTGTGAGCTGATTGGTCGCGTTGCTTTGTTCTTGTCCAGTTGATGGTCGTTCTGGTTGGGTTGCTTCTGTAGTGTTCGTGATACGTCCAAGTAAGATTGCTTGTGGGCCAAAGTCGCTGTTTTTGAATATTTTTAGAAAGATCTCTCTTGTGGCTTCTGATTTGAAGTAAGCACGATGCTTCCCTCCACCCATGTTGAGCAGCATGAAATCCTCTGCATCGATCTTCTGTTTAATAATGGCTTCGATGTTGATTTCTTGACTGGCTTTCAATATGCTCACGGGCGGATACAACAGGTAGTCATCGTTGAGTTGCTTCTGTGCTCCTGGGGGTGTCTCTACTGCTGGGCTGGTTGCCTCCCTCCGGATCTCCCTGGTGGTCGTTTCTGTTTGAGTTTCTCTCCGCATGTCATCTTTGGACGTTTGTCTTCTTGTAGGTTTCTTCTCCCTGCTGGGCTCTCGTCTGGGTGTTTCTGATAACTCACTCCTTTTGTGACTGGCATCACGTGGCTTCTTGGTGGGTGTTCTTTTGGGTGGTCTTGGCATTGCTATGTGGTTTGATGGTCCTGATAAGGGCCAAGTTCACTTTCAGTCACTAATTGGGTTTATGGGCCTGATAAGGGCCAGTTCACTAATTGCTGTGTATTTGCTTCTCTACGCTATCCCAGAGAGATAGTATTGTGATCCCGTCAGCCGACTGTCGGCAAAGCCTGTTCAACCTATATGGCCAGTGCGAATCTTGGTCCACAATAGGGGGTCAAGCTGACGGAAAGCAATATCTATTTCACCAGGAAGCAGTGTGTGTAATGTGTGTGTTTAGCACTATAACTTTATTATCCACAGCTCTTCTCTAAAAACAGGATTATCTGACAAGACTATCCTGTAGCAGATTGTCTGAAGCACTTCTTCACTTCCTGCTGCAAACAATATTCTGTTGCTCTTCTTGTGGGCGGCGTGTAGCGGCTCTAATCAATGGTTGCTTGGTCTAACACCGCAAGGTATCCACAACCATGACGAGCACCTCTCAGCTTCCAGACCATTCCCCGTAGATCCTCTGATAATTGCGCGCTGAATGAAGTCAAGTTATATAAAGAGCAAAACCGTTAAATCAAGCTATTTCTCATTGGATAAAGTCAGTCGAAAAGGACAGTTCTCATTGGCTTAGACACGTTTTGTGTTTTTCCTCCGTGCTTTCCCTGCATGATCGAAGGAACAAAACCACGAGTCTTGGGCTGCTTGGGCTTGTATTTCTCGTGTGTGGTGAGCGAAGCAGTAACATATCGAAATGACAGGACGTGGAAAAGGAGGCAAGGGTCTTGGCAAAGGAGGTGCCAAGCGCCACCGTAAAGTTCTTCGTGACAACATCCAGGGTATCACCAAACCCGCTATTAGGCGTCTTGCTCGCCGTGGTGGTGTGAAGCGTATCTCTGGTCTCATTTATGAAGAGACCCGAGGAGTATTGAAAGTATTCCTGGAGAACGTAATCAGAGATGCTGTTACATACACAGAACACGCCAAGAGGAAGACAGTGACAGCTATGGATGTTGTGTATGCCTTGAAGAGGCAAGGAAGAACCCTGTACGGTTTCGGAGGTTAAGTTGGGGTTCCTCCTATTTTGGATATAAAATTGGCATAAACGGCTCTTTTCAGAGCCAACAAATTTATATAAAGGGAAAGATTTACTTTGTGCGATTTTCTGTTAGATTATAAGAATTCGTGTAACTACATTAAAGCCTTTTGATGCACACTAAATTACAGACGTAGAGAGATTAATTTGAGAAAATCATACGTTTTTTTTTACATTATGTACGTTCATGTATACGTATTCATATCATGTAGCAGTATTAATGCTGGAGAAGGGGTTCTGGTTGGAAATTGGCGATTTGTTGGAAGTAGCGAGCATGAGAGATGCGAAACGCAAGTCGGAATTTCTGTTCTGACAGTAGGATGTACGTATAGAGGCTTATACAACTTCTATACTGTGCTGTGAGGGGCGAATAATGCGTTAGAAACCTGAATCTTGTCCTTTATCTTGTTTACGTGGTCTTGGGTTCGATTTCTTTCTTTTGCGGTAGTGTCTATTGTGATTTACATGTAAATTAATGACACTTCGTAGCGGGTTACTAAAATAAAGAGTAATACAAATATGAGATGTAGGTTAATGCATTGTATACTTCACATTATTTACTAAAGAAAGGCAGTAGTTACAAGAAACCTAGGCTCGCTCGTTGGGCACAGTAGCAAATGAGTTCTGAGATCAGAGAATAAGAGTAGTTGCGTATTACAAACCATATACATATAACACATATCACACAAATATGAATATCGACCTTGCAAAGAATAAATCGTACTTAAGTGTGCATTTAATGTCATTACTATGTTGCAAAAGAAATTTAGGAAAGTTTTCTGATCCGCTCTGTTCATGATGTCATTGGGGCATAGTAATGAACAATAATAAATGTCGAGAACATATTGAACAGAGTAATTTCAGCCAAGCCAACGCAAGAGAGAAACATGAGTGCTTTAAGAATGTTGGAAATTCCTTTGTCTAGCATGAAGTACATGAGAATATGTGGTATGAGGTTTTCTTCCATTGCTGAGAATCTGGGCTCGACTGTCCTGTCCTCTGGGTAATATGAGCCCGATGTACGCAAATATCAAAAAAATGTAGCTAGCGACAATACAAAAGGTAATGATCTTATAATTAATAATGTAGTGGGAACTAAGCACATCGCTGTTTGGAGTATTCTAAAGTTAGTGTGACTTCCTATGGGCTTCAATTACGATCGACGACTACACATATACTAATTAATCGAATAGCAGCGAGAATTTCGAATGAAACTAAGCAACTATCTCAGACACTTTTGATGAGTCTGTATATCGAAAACAATTCATTTCAATCGTAAATCTCCTCTATAAAGGGGTTTGTGGCCCTCATAAGGGCCGATTTGTATGAGATATAGGTCTTACATTTATGCCTTCTTCTCAGTTTTCTTGGGCAGAAGTACAGCTTGAATGTTGGGCAAAACACCACCCTGAGCGATTGTAACTCCAGACAACAACTTGTTTAATTCCTCGTCGTTACGGATAGCTAACTGCAGATGACGTGGAATAATCCTAGTCTTCTTGTTGTCACGAGCAGCGTTGCCTGCCAACTCAAGAACTTCAGCTGCCAGGTATTCCATGACTGCAGCCAAATACACGGGAGCGCCAGCACCAACTCGTTCGGCATAGTTACCCTTTCGCAAAAGACGATGGATTCTGCCTACTGGGAATTGAAGGCCAGCCCTGCTGGAGCGGGACTTGCTCTTTCCCTTGACTTTTCCACCTTTGCCGCGACCAGACATTGTTCAATATTCTTTCGTAATAAGATGAGAGGAAAAATTGCGGCCTCCCATGAATCAAGTCAGTTTTGTTACTACTTCAAGCGTGCACCCGAGTGCATCAAATGAAAAGCAAGGCAGTTGGCGCGAATTGAAACACGTACTGTAATTTAAATGAAGTCGATAAATCGGCGGACACATCTAATTTTGCTGAACGAGTGAGTCATCATGCCACCAAAAACTAGCGGAAAGGCTGCAAAGAAGGCTGGTAAAGCCCAAAAGAATATCTCCAAGGGAGATAAGAAGAAGAAGAGGAGGAGGAAGGAGAGCTATGCCATTTACATCTACAAAGTTTTGAAGCAAGTGCATCCTGACACTGGCATATCTAGCAAAGCTATGAGTATCATGAACAGCTTTGTTAATGACATCTTCGAGCGTATTGCTGCTGAAGCTTCTCGTTTGGCCCATTACAATAAGCGGTCAACTATCACCAGCCGGGAAATCCAAACAGCTGTGCGCCTTCTTTTGCCTGGTGAACTTGCCAAGCACGCTGTAAGTGAGGGTACGAAGGCTGTTACCAAGTACACAAGCTCTAAGTAAAAATCTTCTTCAAGATTTTTCATTTCAAACGGTCCTTGTCAGGACCAACACATTATTCGAAAGAGTTAAATCACGAAATTTGCTTCATTCTGTTATGTAGAAACACGTTGAAATCCAATTTCTATATGCTGTTAGTAAAAAAGTAAAGCACATAGCGGAGATGTGTCGTGCTTGTATACGAAAGGCATTTACTCGCCGGAGATCTACACTTAGTCATAATAATTTACTTTTAAAAAGTGGTAATACATTCCGTGTTAAGTATAGTAGTAGGTGCACACGGATCGGAAATCAGGTTATTTTAATGTGCCGTGCAAATAAACAGGCTGTTAGTGTAAGAAATAGTGGGTATAACGCTTAGAATATCGATTAATCGCTATGAAATAATGTTGATAAATTATCTCTTGAAAGTACTATAAAATTAATGTTTCTAGTATTTTCGTACTTGAAGGATAATGAAATTTGAAAAAGAGATGCCAACAGCACCTGGTGTTCCCAGGCGGTCACCCATCCAAGTACTGACCAGGCCCGATGCTGCTTGACTTCGGTGATCGGACGAGAACCGGTATATTCAGCATGGTATGGCCGTTGGCGAATGCATATGGCTTCGAGTGAGTTATTGTAGCTACGTAGGTTTGTCGGTGAATACTCAAAAAGACCAGCGCGTGGAAAGCGTTGCTAATTGTTTTAAGTAATGCATGATTACGAAATTATCGTGGTGAACGATGTGAGAATATTCGTCTTTGTGAAAAACAAAATTAGAAAAAGTATACCAACAGCACCTGGTGTTCCCAGGCGGTCACCCATCCAAGTACTGACCAGGCCCGATGCTGCTTGACTTCGGTGATCGGACGAGAACCGGTATATTCAGCATGGTATGGCCGTTGGCAACTACCTTTTCTTCAATGTCCTGTTAAGGAAGTATGTTTTAAGTAAGAATTGACATTATTAACTATAAAGGCAAGCATATTAACGTCGTTAACATTACTTGGAATATACTAATATTCGAATAAATATTTGAATGTTCGAATGATGAGTGATTCGGATGTTCATAGTGCCACTGTGTCCTATCGAGTTTACTATCACGAACCACGTATGAAATTGTATATAAATAAATAAAAATAAATCCTTTATTAAGTATTGATTACAGGAAAAAGGCAAACTTACATTCTTTAATGTACACAATGAAATGTATGAAAGATATTTTTAAGATATGTTTCACTTACCCTTTATAACGCAAGGTAGTTTTCAGTGTAGCATTCTCTTCAGCTGCGAGATAACGTAAGGCAGATGATCATTCAGTCGTGAAGCACTAAAATGTAATATACATTTTAACTATTATCGATAAGAATTATTTACTGCAGGGATGCAAATAAAGTGAGGCAAATTAGTAAATAAAAACCGATACTGTAACTGATAATATAATTAGTTGTATCTGTATTAGTTGTATATACAGTAATCGCACGATTATCCGCGGAGTTGGATGTTGGCATAATCGCGCATAATCAGCAGTATGAGCAGAAAAGGGAAATGAAATGAAATATTTAGATTTACGTCGCATACTTATACCGGTTACGCTAAAGGAGACGGTGATGATGAGTACTGAATGAAGAAAGTGGGAGGAAACGGGAGAAACCCGAGAAAACCCATGAGCACGGTCTTTATGCACGACAAAGTTCACACGGCACGAGCTGGGATTGAATCAGGGACCCCAAGCACCGGAGGCCAAAAAACGGACAAAAAGTCTTTCGTGCAACTTTCGTTTTCGGTAAAAAGTTTACACATAATTTAGAAAGAGTAGTTTTCTGGTCTTTTTATTTCACAAGTTGGTTCATGTCTATATTTTTTACATGCATAAAAAATTTTTCAACTCCCTTGCTTATTTCCTGTTAAAGACCTCTACCTCTGATTGTATTTTTTGCACATATTCTTATTGTTTTCAGACAACATTTCTAAAAGCGTAATTTATCGTCAGCAAGAAAAGAAAAGGAAAGCCTCGGATAGTGGAATGTGTACTGTATATATATATATATATATATATATATATATATATATATATATACGTATTAGTATATAGTTTTATTTTATACGTCTCCTATTATTACACAATGTGCAGATATTGTCAAAGCGCAAGTAAATATGTATAACTCCCCGTTCTGCACTTAATAACTTGAAAGAAGTTCGGGGAAGGTAGTGTAACAGAAAGTGCAAACAGAAATGAGGGTTTAAAGGCATTTAATATTATTCCGTAGTAGTATGATTTTTTGTAAAAAAAAATATATATATATATATATATATATATATATATATATATATATATATATCTAAACATACATATTCAATGATATAGTAAGAGGTTAGCAGCACTGATAGAACTGCAGAAAGTACAAAACCGTTAATAAGAAAGAGAGAGAGATGGTGGCCGCTTTTGTGCTTTTCATTGGCTAATTCCGAATTGCGCGCGAATACGTACGAGATTTCTTTCTTTTTCCTCTTCGCAGCCCAGATGTTGCCAATTAGAAGTTTTTAGTACTACATTTGTATGAAAATGTTGCCTTTAAGAAATGTGGTTTGCATACAGAGAAAAGAGCAAAATGAATATTTACCTTAGTGGGCATGAAAAAAGACGAAACATTTTGCAAGATGGACACACGAACTTCCTTAATGCAGGCGTTCAGTACATTATTGTAAAGAAAAAAACACTAAAAAGAATTACTTCAATATCCCTAGCAACATTCAACAATTCATAGAGAAAAATCTTTATTTTGAGAACAATGGAAAACTATGTAATTGTAGATAACTACTAAATTTAATGATTAAGGAAAACGTTTAGGCCCGGCCCTTCAGAAAGAAAGTGCACAGAATATTCTCTCATGGAAGCAATTGCAAAATCAACATTTTGTTTGCAGTTATAATTAGAGGATCTATATACAGGGTGTTCGAAAAAGAATGTATCCTCTTGAAAGAAAATATTCTCTGGGCCCCTAATCCTTTATATACCGAAAGGAAGTTTGTATAGCATTTTTTCTTACCTTCGTTAGAAGAATTGAAAGTGACTACTATCGTGACACGGGAGATATTTAATCGATAGTCGAATTACTCACATACTCGAATGAACACGTCTCTTGTAAGGAGAGGAAAGGCTTCTGTGATCCGCTATCGCAGCTGTGTCATATCTGCAGAGAATGTTAGGACACAAACGTGATCTTTGAGAGCCTCGTGAAAAGAAGTCGCATAGTATCATGTGTGGAGACATCGGGGCCATCTGAAGAACGCTTCATCATTAGGACCAAGGGCGAGTTACGAAACACTCTGGGATATATTTATTAACATAACTTCTCGTCATTCTGCAAGTGTGGTGGAGCTCCATCCTATTGGAAAAGGAAACCTCGGGAGCCCTCTTCATGTGTAGGTATCGTTCACATCTGAAGCATGTGAAGATAGATTACTGTACTATCGTGTACCTAAAATCATTTTCTACGAATACGAACATGTCTACACTGAAGGCAGTGCAGCTCTTTTTCTCTTTTTTTTGGTCATGTATTGTAACGCGGGGCAATGCACACAATAACATGTAATGTTGTGTATCATCATAAAGGGCCAGGGCGATGATTGGATCTTGATGGACGTGGAGAACTGATAGGTGATGTGAGTGGTATTGTGATCTATGGTTGTATGTTTACTGATGAATGCATAAGGAGAGGTGAAGGGGTTGCCTTTTTTTTTATGTCGATCGGGAGGGAAGCGATTGGGAAACTTTTGACTTTGTTTTTCAACCGAATATATTGATTGAATAGGTCGCCGACAATTTTACGGGGCGTCACGTCGTTGCCTTTTTCATGTCGATCGCGAGCGAAGCGAGCGTTTTTTTTTTTTTTTTTTTTTTTTTTTTTTTTTTTTTTACCGACAATATGTATTGAATCGGTTGCCAACACCTTTAGGGGCGCGTCACGTCCTTCTTTCTGTGCTGATCGCGAGCGAAGCGAGCGCGAAATTTTTGACTTTTTTTTTTTTTTTTTTTTTTTTTTTACCCACAATATTTATTCAATCGGTCGCCAACACTTTTAGGGGTGCGTCACGTCCTCTTTTCTCTGCTGATCGCGAGCGAAGCGAGCGCGAAATTTTGACCTTTTTTTCTCTTTTTAATTCTTTTTTTTCTTTAAGAAAAAATATTGATTTCATAGGTCGCGAACATTTTTACGGGATGCAACATCGTTTATTTGTTTTTCCAACCGTCTTTCTGTCTTGAGCCCCCGCCAAGTTAACTTTATGGTGGACAAAAACTATGTGCGGTGGGTTACCGCGGGGTTCTCCCGTTTCCTCCCACTTTCTTCATTCCACCACCATTTCAATCATTTCTCATAATCAGCGCCTCTTTTAGCCTAAGCGGCATAACGTGGGACGTAAAACAAAGATTTCCTTTAGTTGCTTTCTGTCTTGATTACGAGCGCGAATTTTTTACTTTTTTTTTCTTTCTTTTGATATTATTCATTTAATAGGACGGCAACACCTTTACGGGCCGCCGCGTCGTCGTTTACACTTCTTCAGCCCATATTCTTTCTGCTTGTTCGTTTTCCGGCATCTTGTTATCACCGCCCGCGGCAATGCCTATGTCTTTCATCGCTTTTTGAAGCAAATCTTTAATAAATATGCACTCTCACATTTGTACTAATATGCATACCACAGTGGATAGACTGTAACTAGGAAAGCAGAAGCCTGCATATCATATTATTTAACAGTTGAAAGTGAACTGTCATTTTAAGTTTGATTTTGATCAGATGAGTGCAGTTCAACTCGTCGACAATTGTGAAGATTCTCGAGGTTAGGGACCATCCATTTTGTGCTTTGTAATGA
Organism: Thermobia domestica; assembly: GCF_964235325.1. Lineage (NCBI taxonomy): Eukaryota > Metazoa > Arthropoda > Insecta > Zygentoma > Lepismatidae > Thermobia > Thermobia domestica. Next base: position 78,421 of record NW_027656388.1, read on the forward strand.
AAATGGCTGCAGCCAAACTTCTCTGATCTGAATGAAACTTGGCATGATGATACATCTTGACCTGCTCTACAAGTTTATTTAGTATTTTCCGTTGCGCAGGCTTTTGCTTCTCCAGGTTCTCCCATGGAACTGAGAAACGTATTCAGTCGAACTTCTGCGGTAAGTCAGTATATCATCCTGAGAAGTTTGATCGAGATAGCAGAGGTTCGACTATTCGTTTTTCAATTCCATGTGATATTACAACACGGTGAACTAAATTTATATAGAAACACTTTGATTTTGTTTTGTTTTTGCTAGCATTAAACTGAGAAAATGTTATTCAATAGACAGAGAACACCACTCAAAGAAAAGTACATCATAAGAATATATATATGGTTGCTGTGGTTCTCGGTTTAATTTGCTAGTTAAGAAACTTGCTCTAAATAAGTACATCTTACAGGTGAAAAACTAAGCCAGGCGATAGAATTAAATATAAAGTTATACACTTTTATTTTACGTTTACTAGTGTTGGGTTACTACTGTAAAATAAGTCAGTATATATGAAAGATAACTGTATTAGGTACTATTTTCCACCGGCGGTGTATTCTTGCATAGTGTACTTAATGTTTACAAGCGGGGCGCTACTAGTATGGATGCATGACAAGTGCTATTGAAACTCGAAAACTAACTGGTTTCCACTACCCTTGCTTATACGTATACCCGCGTCGCCTTCGCTCCTGTTCACTTTGGACGCACATTCTTGCTATCGCTCAGGCCCCCAGCTTTCTCCTGTTTTGGCTCCCTTAAATAGTATTCGTGCTTTTTATTGGCCACCTGGCAAAGCACTTGTAATGATTTTACACCAGTAACTCTAAAATACATGTGTATTACTTTATTTAATTCTGTCGTCTGCAGAATTTTTTTTTTTTTCGTACAAATATGCCTTTTCATGCAGAACACTGAATTTTGCCTGTAAATTTTTGAGAATATGCTGTGACGAAACTTGAGCACCGTTCTTCTTTTCTTTCTTATCACGAGTCTTCTTTAGCCTAATGAGCACAATCATCACACGATAACGACTATTCTTTTCATTTAACTTGTAAACAAGTTGAACTAATAATAATAATTGATGTACAAAGGAGAAGTGTCCTACATATTTGAGGTAAAAAATAAAATAAATATACTTCTACTTCATCCGTGTTTACAAAGTTAAATGTTATCGATTTACAAAAAATGGTCACCTATCCACACACTGACCAGGCTCGACACTGCTTGACCATACATATTAAAACATCGGTCCCACTGAATACACAAGTAGTAAGCACATTCACATAAAAATAATTAGGATTACAGTATATAAAATGCGTTAATTAAAATAGCAAATGCCTTACCTTATCACAGGCGATCCAAAGCCACTGCACATCATCTGCTACGCACACTATATTCCTCCAATATTTCACTCACTTCCTATATCACGCAACAGAAAATATTAATAAAATTCACTTAGCAACATTTTCATTTTTAATCAACAATACGTATAACAATTAAGAATAAAATTAATTGTGAGCACATTGTTATAATTAGAATACTGTTTTTATTCGTTTACAAATATGGGATTAATATAGAGCTGGCAGCAACAATATATACAACTCATCCTGTATGTATCGTAAATCCTAACTTGAGAAGACATCTCTGACGCAAACAATGAGACAAGAAATCAAATACTATATCCGACACATTTGGGGTTTATTGAACTTCAATGTTGGAAGATACCACCTTGTCGGTAGTACAAATGTAATATCCTTACAACACGCGGAACTTTTGCCAGGCATATCTAGGAATTTGGGAAGATTAATTGATATCCTTAATGTGCAATGTATGATTATGACGCATTGTTATGTACACGCAGACGGAACCAGGACAATCTATAGATGACATTTGCACTGTGTTTGGACAATTTGTTCGCAGAAAATAACCGTTTTTGTCTATGAATACTTGAGAACATGGAAGGTATGAGATATACATTTTATGCGCAAATATTATAATACAAATCATTGTTAGTTTGGTGGATGCGTGAAAGAAAGAAAAGGAGTAGATTTTTGCAGACGTCCGGATATAAAGCGAGAACTGAGAATACGCATCTATAACATCTATTTTCTTTGTGTTAATGATATCGATGAACTAAACGGGGAAACTAAAATACAACTGTTTGCAGTATAATTCGAAGTATAGTCAAGTGCAGAGGCGTACTCACGGGGTGTCCACCGGGTGCGGACTCCTCGCAAAAGTTCCTAAGTGAACATACATTTGCAGACTTTCTCATTAAATGTAGTTATTAACAGGGAAAATATTGATGTATCATCAATATAAATCTGATCTTACACTTCATCTGTACTCTGTCTGTATCATGTTTTTGTGAAAAAGTAAGTGGAATATTTATCGTGTTTTCGAATGCAGAATAATAGTATATAGACATAGTGGCTTGTAGTATTGGAACCTTGCCCCCCGAAGCTTGGATCCCTTAGAAGAAAAAAAAATGCATGCGCGCCTGGTGAAATGGTTAACGAATTCAGTTCACTCGATGAATCGACAGATAGTAATACACATTTCGACAGATCGACAGCATTCGACAGATACAGACATATGAAAGTAGCACAAGAATTAGGCGAAAGTCCGTGCGTTTCCTCAATTCACGTAGGAAACAACAGAAAATATCAACTACCATAAAATAATCCGTATATATATTTAATTTATTTGGAATAAAATAAATATAGAAACAACCTGTTCATACATAACTACGGTAAGTGCGTTAATTGCTAACGTAAGAACAAATATGAAACAAGGCACAAAATAAAAAAGAAAAATAAAGTTAAAGGGAATAAATATTTAGGCTTGATTGTCATTCGTATTAAGAAGCTGGGTAATAAAATGTTAAAATCTACAGAAAATTATGAAATTAAATCAGGATTTGAAATAAAAGTCTATACATTGGAAGTAGGCCAGGGAGTTTGCAAGGCAGATGTGTGCGACACGCGTTACTTTATAGATTCCCTTCATTGAACTATAGTAAGCAGTACGAAGATGGTACTTTGCGTATAATCACAGGAAGGATTGAAGTTAATTACCATGGTAATATAATTATTTATTGATAAGTATTTCCATGTTAAATTATGAAAATTATAAGCACAAGGAGGGTGAAAAAGTAGTGTGACCGACTTAGCAATGACTGAAACATAAAATAGAAAAGCGAATAAAAACAAATGCCTTTTGAGTTATGTGGAATAAAGTTTCTTTCTAGCCAGTAAGGAAGAATAGGATCTGGTGCATTCATTGAATACCTGAAAAAAATCGTTTATCAAAATAGAAGGAAACACACTTATCGTTGTGGCAACTACGAACTTCTGTTTACCTCAGCCCGCCTCAGCAAGTGCTTTCTATCCGGTCCGCGCTCCGTAACCAAACTCAACGCTGCCTGCTAGCGAAAATTTCATTCTTCAGTATCGTTGAGTTTATTGCAGAAAGCAATGGCAGATACGGCATCAGCACCTGCAGCCCCGGCACAGGCTTCTCCTAAGAAGTCTGCAAAGCCTAAGAAACCAAAAACAACACCTTCTCATCCAAGAACATCAGAAATGGTGAACAACGCCATCAAGAATTTGAAGGAAAGGGGAGGAAGTTCACTGCAAGCTATTAAGAAATACATCTCTCAGAACTACAAAGTGGATGCCGAGAAGCTTGCTCCATTTATCAAGAAATACTTGAGAAGTGCAGTTGCTTCTGGGTCTTTGGTTCAGACCAAGGGAAAAGGTGCATCTGGATCGTTTAAGCTTAGTGCTTCATCGCTGAAGGAGAAGCCTGAAGGTGGATCTTCAACCAAGGCGAAACGATCAGCATCAAAGGAGAAGAAGCCTGCGAAAAAGCCAGCAGCTAAACGTCCCAAGAAGACTGGTGAAAAGAAAAAGGCTGCTGCTCCCAAACCTAAGAAATCACCATCTAAAGTGAAGAAGGCAAAAACTCCCAAGAAGCCAAAGGCCCCGAAGCCAAAGAAGGCTACAGCAAAACCGAAAAGTGCTAAGAAGGCTGCACCAAAGAAGAAGTAAATGTGTCAGTAAATCATCTGACATTTTAAAACGGCTCTTTTTAGAGCCATCAAATACTTTGAGAAGAGTAAAATTGTGCTTTTCCTATCATTATCACATGTTCATTCATAGCAATGTATAGTATACACGCAAGGGACTTTGAGTTTTCTTTTTAACCGAAGCACTTCTTGATGTAAGTGCTTTATAACAGAGGGGAATTGAGGGTGGGGAAAGAAAGCTTTCACGGGTGTCAAGAATGGTGTACTCGAAAAAAAATGGGGAACACATTACGTAATGTCAATTTGTGATCACTTACTTTTTCCTTGTTCCTATCTTCAAGTAGCGAAACAGTACAGAAAACGCACTTAATGCATTTGTTAGAAAAACTTTTGCAGGCTGACTGGGTTCGATTCTCGGTGGGAGCTCAAATGTTTCGCATTGCACGTTAATAAGTAGGTCCACGTTTGAAACAGCCTTGCTGCTGAAAGGGACACTAAACTAAAATCAACTCTTTTCAAGGCTGGGGTGAAAGAAATGTTCGAACTTATTACAACTCGTGAAAGTGAAGTAGACTATGTTTCAATTTAACGTCGTACTATTATGATTTTTATGATAAAGGAGACGGGTGATTACGCCTAATGAATGATGGAAATACTGGTGTAATGAGAAAGTGTTAGGAAAAGGGAACACGCTAATAACCACGGATACCGTCTTATAATTCGTAATATTGCTATAAAGAAAAATAGTAACACCAGCAGAAATGTAGGTGTACAATTGAACTGATGTTAAGTACAAACAGACACTTAAAGAAAGTTTAGTTTAACGTTTGCATTCAACAGCAGCGACCTCTGACAAAATAATATTACTTTTGCTACCTTGGAAGAAGTACATATTTCGCCTGCGAGTTCTATCAGATTAATAACGTTGAGAAGGGCAAACAGTGGTTGAATCGAAGTTAAGTTATGCAACATATGGCAAAATCGAACCCTTGACCACATAAAACGAAGATAATCAATCGGTAAACATAGGGGAAAACTAAAGAATATACTTGAAAGATAGGATGATATACGAAACGACAGGAAAACGAAGGTAGATGTATTAACTATGCAACATACGGCGTGAGAATTTAAAAAAAAAAGATAACAAGTATGGACAAGATCCTTGTTAGGATAACAGCATCTCTAAGTAGTGTATTGGTCCTAAAAAGGACCGTTTTTGAACTCAGTGCCAGAACTTCAAACTTAAGCACGTTCCCCACGGATGCGGCGAGCAAGCTGAATGTCCTTAGGCATGATTGTGACTCTCTTTGCGTGAATAGCACACAAGTTGGTGTCTTCGAAAAGCCCTACAAGGTAAGCTTCACTTGCCTCCTGTAAAGCCATGACAGCTGAGCTTTGGAAGCGAAGATCTGTCTTGAAATCTTGTGCAATTTCTCGGACGAGTCGTTGGAAGGGCAGCTTGCGGATGAGCAATTCAGTGCTCTTCTGGTAACGACGAATTTCTCGGAGAGCCACAGTACCAGGCCTGTAACGATGGGGCTTTTTCACTCCACCGGTAGCTGGAGCACTCTTTCTTGCAGCTTTGGTGGCAAGCTGCTTTCGAGGAGCTTTGCCTCCAGTAGATTTCCTAGCTGTCTGCTTGGTACGTGCCATTGCAACTGTCACGACTTGTTTCAAATAATTGCGCGCTGAATGAAGTCAAGTTATATAAAGAGCAAAACCGTTAAATCAAGCTATTTCTCATTGGATAAAGTCAGTCGAAAAGGACAGTTCTCATTGGCTTAGACACGTTTTGTGTTTTTCCTCCGTGCTTTCCCTGCATGATCGAAGGAACAAAACCACGAGTCTTGGGCTGCTTGGGCTTGTATTTCTCGTGTGTGGTGAGCGAAGCAGTAACATATCGAAATGACAGGACGTGGAAAAGGAGGCAAGGGTCTTGGCAAAGGAGGTGCCAAGCGCCACCGTAAAGTTCTTCGTGACAACATCCAGGGTATCACCAAACCCGCTATTAGGCGTCTTGCTCGCCGTGGTGGTGTGAAGCGTATCTCTGGTCTCATTTATGAAGAGACCCGAGGAGTATTGAAAGTATTCCTGGAGAACGTAATCAGAGATGCTGTTACATACACAGAACACGCCAAGAGGAAGACAGTGACAGCTATGGATGTTGTGTATGCCTTGAAGAGGCAAGGAAGAACCCTGTACGGTTTCGGAGGTTAAGTTGGGGTTCCTCCTATTTTGGATATAAAATTGGCATAAACGGCTCTTTTCAGAGCCAACAAATTTATATAAAGGGAAAGATTTACTTTGTGCGATTTTCTGTTAGATTATAAGAATTCGTGTAACTACATTAAAGCCTTTTGATGCACACTAAATTACAGACGTAGAGAGATTAATTTGAGAAAATCATACGTTTTTTTTTACATTATGTACGTTCATGTATACGTATTCATATCATGTAGCAGTATTAATGCTGGAGAAGGGGTTCTGGTTGGAAATTGGCGATTTGTTGGAAGTAGCGAGCATGAGAGATGCGAAACGCAAGTCGGAATTTCTGTTCTGACAGTAGGATGTACGTATAGAGGCTTATACAACTTCTATACTGTGCTGTGAGGGGCGAATAATGCGTTAGAAACCTGAATCTTGTCCTTTATCTTGTTTACGTGGTCTTGGGTTCGATTTCTTTCTTTTGCGGTAGTGTCTATTGTGATTTACATGTAAATTAATGACACTTCGTAGCGGGTTACTAAAATAAAGAGTAATACAAATATGAGATGTAGGTTAATGCATTGTATACTTCACATTATTTACTAAAGAAAGGCAGTAGTTACAAGAAACCTAGGCTCGCTCGTTGGGCACAGTAGCAAATGAGTTCTGAGATCAGAGAATAAGAGTAGTTGCGTATTACAAACCATATACATATAACACATATCACACAAATATGAATATCGACCTTGCAAAGAATAAATCGTACTTAAGTGTGCATTTAATGTCATTACTATGTTGCAAAAGAAATTTAGGAAAGTTTTCTGATCCGCTCTGTTCATGATGTCATTGGGGCATAGTAATGAACAATAATAAATGTCGAGAACATATTGAACAGAGTAATTTCAGCCAAGCCAACGCAAGAGAGAAACATGAGTGCTTTAAGAATGTTGGAAATTCCTTTGTCTAGCATGAAGTACATGAGAATATGTGGTATGAGGTTTTCTTCCATTGCTGAGAATCTGGGCTCGACTGTCCTGTCCTCTGGGTAATATGAGCCCGATGTACGCAAATATCAAAAAAATGTAGCTAGCGACAATACAAAAGGTAATGATCTTATAATTAATAATGTAGTGGGAACTAAGCACATCGCTGTTTGGAGTATTCTAAAGTTAGTGTGACTTCCTATGGGCTTCAATTACGATCGACGACTACACATATACTAATTAATCGAATAGCAGCGAGAATTTCGAATGAAACTAAGCAACTATCTCAGACACTTTTGATGAGTCTGTATATCGAAAACAATTCATTTCAATCGTAAATCTCCTCTATAAAGGGGTTTGTGGCCCTCATAAGGGCCGATTTGTATGAGATATAGGTCTTACATTTATGCCTTCTTCTCAGTTTTCTTGGGCAGAAGTACAGCTTGAATGTTGGGCAAAACACCACCCTGAGCGATTGTAACTCCAGACAACAACTTGTTTAATTCCTCGTCGTTACGGATAGCTAACTGCAGATGACGTGGAATAATCCTAGTCTTCTTGTTGTCACGAGCAGCGTTGCCTGCCAACTCAAGAACTTCAGCTGCCAGGTATTCCATGACTGCAGCCAAATACACGGGAGCGCCAGCACCAACTCGTTCGGCATAGTTACCCTTTCGCAAAAGACGATGGATTCTGCCTACTGGGAATTGAAGGCCAGCCCTGCTGGAGCGGGACTTGCTCTTTCCCTTGACTTTTCCACCTTTGCCGCGACCAGACATTGTTCAATATTCTTTCGTAATAAGATGAGAGGAAAAATTGCGGCCTCCGCAGTTTCCGCAGTTTTGTCGTGACAAATTGGTCGGTAATGAGTTCCGGGCTACCTAAAGCCCCTGCCTCGTATTTGTGGTGAAGTTGGTAATTTGTGATGTGTCTCCATGATTGACAGCCGAATCAGCAACTGTCGCTGATTTCTGCGGGAAAATGGTTTCTGATGCATGAGTTGAAGGTCTGCGAAACTGCATTGCTGAGTGGATGAAGCTGGTCGTTGCCGGAATGGAGTAGGTGCTTGCGGTAATGCGAAGTCCTGGTTGGTAGTGATGGTAACCAATGAGGCGGCCTGGAGTGGCCCTCATAAGGGTGTGGTCCTGTTCATGTTCTTCTGCTGGTTAAGAGAAGATCTCGGAGATGATGTCAATGAGTATGGTGAATTTGGAGAACATATCTTGTTCAGTCCTGAGTTTTGGCACTTGGCGTCTGAGAATCGAGATTATTCGCTTGAGGTCCAGTTCTTTTAGCAGTTGCAAAAGTTCCTTGAGAGAGGCTGCGGTGTCGTGAGAAGGCGGTGTGGTGGTCTCATCAGGGCGTTGAAGGGGAGGCCAGTTGATCTTGTCTTCTTGTTGGGAAGTCGAATTACCGGGTATAGGTGGAGACTTCTGGTCATCCGTAGGTGCTGGGGTGCTAGTCTGCTGTTTTTGCCGTTTCAGGAGACTCTGGATTCGAGGGCAACCAGAGAAGTTGGCCGGGTGGTCCCCCGCGCAATTCACACATTTGGCAGGAGATGTGCGGTCCTGTTTGGTGCAGGCGTACGTCCAGTGGTCACTGGCGCATTTCATGCATCTTGGTTTTGCTTGACACGTACTCTGGCCATGGCCAAAACGTTGACATTTGAAACATTGAAGAAAGTTGTTAGGTTTATACGGGTCGACCCGGACCTTGAAGTGAAGCAGGAGGTCTTCCTTGAAAATGGTGGTGGCTCGAAGCGACTTCCTCAATGAGACTAAGAAAAGAGGGAGGGGAATCTTCCCTCTTGCTGAGTCTTTGTCTCGAGTGGTCAGTTGAGTGACTTTAATAATGGGATATCCCTTAGCTTGGAGAGCACTAGCTATATCTTCTGTACTTGTGTCTGTTGGCAAGTTGCGAATGACTGCCTTGACAGTGTCCTGCTTTCGGCGGAGCTCAGTAGCATATTGAAGTTCGTTTTCATTACAGAGGTCTTGGATAGCTGAATAATCCTCTTGAGATCGGCATTTTATTTTGATGTATCCTTTCATGAACTGGAATGTGGGTGTGTCCTTGCACTTCTTTTGCATGATAGCAATTAGTTCATATCCTTTATGATAAGGACAGTCATAAATGTAAAGCCAATTAGTGGAGATAGCAGTTGTTGTCTCCATCGGTTCTTCTTCTTTCTCGGCACTTGTAAGAGCCGCAAATTTGTTGGACGTCTTGACAGAAGGAATTGGAGTGGTCGCAGTAGGCTTGCATGTCCGTTTGGCGTATTGAAATCCATCAGGCGGATGTTCGATTGAATGTTTGGTTCCAGAAACCGGAGGTTCTGTTCGTTGAGGTGGAGATGAAGCTGTTGAATTGGGCTGATCATCAGATACAGAAGATTTTTCCTGAAACTGACACGCCATCTGGAGGAGAGTGAGTGCGGTAGGATGTACTGGTATATCTTGAACGATGTCTTCAAACTTTATGCGTCTGTTGAGTCCTATTACTATAATATCGGCAATCATTTTTACGTCCTGATTCTTTGAAGCTTGCTTGTAGGCAAGATGAATAGCTTCGGGAGTGAGTAGGTCGTCAGGATTAATAGATGACAATGTCTTGGTCTTGGCAGGAGCCAGAGTATTGTTTGGAGAAGTCATTTCTAGTAGTTTCTTTGTTCCACTAAAGCGCGCGAAATTGCCGAGAACAATGACACAGGCGTCCGTATACTACGAACTCAGCTCTTGTTATGCGGCCTCCTTGTTATGCGCGGCCTCCCATGAATCAAGTCAGTTTTGTTACTACTTCAAGCGTGCACCCGAGTGCATCAAATGAAAAGCAAGGCAGTTGGCGCGAATTGAAACACGTACTGTAATTTAAATGAAGTCGATAAATCGGCGGACACATCTAATTTTGCTGAACGAGTGAGTCATCATGCCACCAAAAACTAGCGGAAAGGCTGCAAAGAAGGCTGGTAAAGCCCAAAAGAATATCTCCAAGGGAGATAAGAAGAAGAAGAGGAGGAGGAAGGAGAGCTATGCCATTTACATCTACAAAGTTTTGAAGCAAGTGCATCCTGACACTGGCATATCTAGCAAAGCTATGAGTATCATGAACAGCTTTGTTAATGACATCTTCGAGCGTATTGCTGCTGAAGCTTCTCGTTTGGCCCATTACAATAAGCGGTCAACTATCACCAGCCGGGAAATCCAAACAGCTGTGCGCCTTCTTTTGCCTGGTGAACTTGCCAAGCACGCTGTAAGTGAGGGTACGAAGGCTGTTACCAAGTACACAAGCTCTAAGTAAAAATCTTCTTCAAGATTTTTCATTTCAAACGGTCCTTGTCAGGACCAACACATTATTCGAAAGAGTTAAATCACGAAATTTGCTTCATTCTGTTATGTAGAAACACGTTGAAATCCAATTTCTATATGCTGTTAGTAAAAAAGTAAAGCACATAGCGGAGATGTGTCGTGCTTGTATACGAAAGGCATTTACTCGCCGGAGATCTACACTTAGTCATAATAATTTACTTTTAAAAAGTGGTAATACATTCCGTGTTAAGTATAGTAGTAGGTGCACACGGATCGGAAATCAGGTTATTTTAATGTGCCGTGCAAATAAACAGGCTGTTAGTGTAAGAAATAGTGGGTATAACGCTTAGAATATCGATTAATCGCTATGAAATAATGTTGATAAATTATCTCTTGAAAGTACTATAAAATTAATGTTTCTAGTATTTTCGTACTTGAAGGATAATGAAATTTGAAAAAGAGATGCCAACAGCACCTGGTGTTCCCAGGCGGTCACCCATCCAAGTACTGACCAGGCCCGATGCTGCTTGACTTCGGTGATCGGACGAGAACCGGTATATTCAGCATGGTATGGCCGTTGGCGAATGCATATGGCTTCGAGTGAGTTATTGTAGCTACGTAGGTTTGTCGGTGAATACTCAAAAAGACCAGCGCGTGGAAAGCGTTGCTAATTGTTTTAAGTAATGCATGATTACGAAATTATCGTGGTGAACGATGTGAGAATATTCGTCTTTGTGAAAAACAAAATTAGAAAAAGTATACCAACAGCACCTGGTGTTCCCAGGCGGTCACCCATCCAAGTACTGACCAGGCCCGATGCTGCTTGACTTCGGTGATCGGACGAGAACCGGTATATTCAGCATGGTATGGCCGTTGGCAACTACCTTTTCTTCAATGTCCTGTTAAGGAAGTATGTTTTAAGTAAGAATTGACATTATTAACTATAAAGGCAAGCATATTAACGTCGTTAACATTACTTGGAATATACTAATATTCGAATAAATATTTGAATGTTCGAATGATGAGTGATTCGGATGTTCATAGTGCCACTGTGTCCTATCGAGTTTACTATCACGAACCACGTATGAAATTGTATATAAATAAATAAAAATAAATCCTTTATTAAGTATTGATTACAGGAAAAAGGCAAACTTACATTCTTTAATGTACACAATGAAATGTATGAAAGATATTTTTAAGATATGTTTCACTTACCCTTTATAACGCAAGGTAGTTTTCAGTGTAGCATTCTCTTCAGCTGCGAGATAACGTAAGGCAGATGATCATTCAGTCGTGAAGCACTAAAATGTAATATACATTTTAACTATTATCGATAAGAATTATTTACTGCAGGGATGCAAATAAAGTGAGGCAAATTAGTAAATAAAAACCGATACTGTAACTGATAATATAATTAGTTGTATCTGTATTAGTTGTATATACAGTAATCGCACGATTATCCGCGGAGTTGGATGTTGGCATAATCGCGCATAATCAGCAGTATGAGCAGAAAAGGGAAATGAAATGAAATATTTAGATTTACGTCGCATACTTATACCGGTTACGCTAAAGGAGACGGTGATGATGAGTACTGAATGAAGAAAGTGGGAGGAAACGGGAGAAACCCGAGAAAACCCATGAGCACGGTCTTTATGCACGACAAAGTTCACACGGCACGAGCTGGGATTGAATCAGGGACCCCAAGCACCGGAGGCCAAAAAACGGACAAAAAGTCTTTCGTGCAACTTTCGTTTTCGGTAAAAAGTTTACACATAATTTAGAAAGAGTAGTTTTCTGGTCTTTTTATTTCACAAGTTGGTTCATGTCTATATTTTTTACATGCATAAAAAATTTTTCAACTCCCTTGCTTATTTCCTGTTAAAGACCTCTACCTCTGATTGTATTTTTTGCACATATTCTTATTGTTTTCAGACAACATTTCTAAAAGCGTAATTTATCGTCAGCAAGAAAAGAAAAGGAAAGCCTCGGATAGTGGAATGTGTACTGTATATATATATATATATATATATATATATATATATATATATATACGTATTAGTATATAGTTTTATTTTATACGTCTCCTATTATTACACAATGTGCAGATATTGTCAAAGCGCAAGTAAATATGTATAACTCCCCGTTCTGCACTTAATAACTTGAAAGAAGTTCGGGGAAGGTAGTGTAACAGAAAGTGCAAACAGAAATGAGGGTTTAAAGGCATTTAATATTATTCCGTAGTAGTATGATTTTTTGTAAAAAAAAAAATATATATATATATATATATATATATATATATATATATATATCTAAACATACATATTCAATGATATAGTAAGAGGTTAGCAGCACTGATAGAACTGCAGAAAGTACAAAACCGTTAATAAGAAAGAGAGAGAGATGGTGGCCGCTTTTGTGCTTTTCATTGGCTAATTCCGAATTGCGCGCGAATACGTACGAGATTTCTTTCTTTTTCCTCTTCGCAGCCCAGATGTTGCCAATTAGAAGTTTTTAGTACTACATTTGTATGAAAATGTTGCCTTTAAGAAATGTGGTTTGCATACAGAGAAAAGAGCAAAATGAATATTTACCTTAGTGGGCATGAAAAAAGACGAAACATTTTGCAAGATGGACACACGAACTTCCTTAATGCAGGCGTTCAGTACATTATTGTAAAGAAAAAAACACTAAAAAGAATTACTTCAATATCCCTAGCAACATTCAACAATTCATAGAGAAAAATCTTTATTTTGAGAACAATGGAAAACTATGTAATTGTAGATAACTACTAAATTTAATGATTAAGGAAAACGTTTAGGCCCGGCCCTTCAGAAAGAAAGTGCACAGAATATTCTCTCATGGAAGCAATTGCAAAATCAACATTTTGTTTGCAGTTATAATTAGAGGATCTATATACAGGGTGTTCGAAAAAGAATGTATCCTCTTGAAAGAAAATATTCTCTGGGCCCCTAATCCTTTATATACCGAAAGGAAGTTTGTATAGCATTTTTTCTTACCTTCGTTAGAAGAATTGAAAGTGACTACTATCGTGACACGGGAGATATTTAATCGATAGTCGAATTACTCACATACTCGAATGAACACGTCTCTTGTAAGGAGAGGAAAGGCTTCTGTGATCCGCTATCGCAGCTGTGTCATATCTGCAGAGAATGTTAGGACACAAACGTGATCTTTGAGAGCCTCGTGAAAAGAAGTCGCATAGTATCATGTGTGGAGACATCGGGGCCATCTGAAGAACGCTTCATCATTAGGACCAAGGGCGAGTTACGAAACACTCTGGGATATATTTATTAACATAACTTCTCGTCATTCTGCAAGTGTGGTGGAGCTCCATCCTATTGGAAAAGGAAACCTCGGGAGCCCTCTTCATGTGTAGGTATCGTTCACATCTGAAGCATGTGAAGATAGATTACTGTACTATCGTGTACCTAAAATCATTTTCTACGAATACGAACATGTCTACACTGAAGGCAGTGCAGCTCTTTTTCTCTTTTTTTTGGTCATGTATTGTAACGCGGGGCAATGCACACAATAACATGTAATGTTGTGTATCATCATAAAGGGCCAGGGCGATGATTGGATCTTGATGGACGTGGAGAACTGATAGGTGATGTGAGTGGTATTGTGATCTATGGTTGTATGTTTACTGATGAATGCATAAGGAGAGGTGAAGGGGTTGCCTTTTTTTTTATGTCGATCGGGAGGGAAGCGATTGGGAAACTTTTGACTTTGTTTTTCAACCGAATATATTGATTGAATAGGTCGCCGACAATTTTACGGGGCGTCACGTCGTTGCCTTTTTCATGTCGATCGCGAGCGAAGCGAGCGTTTTTTTTTTTTTTTTTTTTTTTTTTTTTTTTTTTTTTTTACCGACAATATGTATTGAATCGGTTGCCAACACCTTTAGGGGCGCGTCACGTCCTTCTTTCTGTGCTGATCGCGAGCGAAGCGAGCGCGAAATTTTTGACTTTTTTTTTTTTTTTTTTTTTTTTTTTACCCACAATATTTATTCAATCGGTCGCCAACACTTTTAGGGGTGCGTCACGTCCTCTTTTCTCTGCTGATCGCGAGCGAAGCGAGCGCGAAATTTTGACCTTTTTTTCTCTTTTTAATTCTTTTTTTTCTTTAAGAAAAAATATTGATTTCATAGGTCGCGAACATTTTTACGGGATGCAACATCGTTTATTTGTTTTTCCAACCGTCTTTCTGTCTTGAGCCCCCGCCAAGTTAACTTTATGGTGGACAAAAACTATGTGCGGTGGGTTACCGCGGGGTTCTCCCGTTTCCTCCCACTTTCTTCATTCCACCACCATTTCAATCATTTCTCATAATCAGCGCCTCTTTTAGCCTAAGCGGCATAACGTGGGACGTAAAACAAAGATTTCCTTTAGTTGCTTTCTGTCTTGATTACGAGCGCGAAATTTTTTACTTTTTTTTTCTTTCTTTTGATATTATTCATTTAATAGGACGGCAACACCTTTACGGGCCGCCGCGTCGTCGTTTACACTTCTTCAGCCCATATTCTTTCTGCTTGTTCGTTTTCCGGCATCTTGTTATCACCGCCCGCGGCAATGCCTATGTCTTTCATCGCTTTTTGAAGCAAATCTTTAATAAATATGCACTCTCACATTTGTACTAATATGCATACCACAGTGGATAGACTGTAACTAGGAAAGCAGAAGCCTGCATATCATATTATTTAACAGTTGAAAGTGAACTGTCATTTTAAGTTTGATTTTGATCAGATGAGTGCAGTTCAACTCGTCGACAATTGTGAAGATTCTCGAGGTTAGGGACCATCCATTTTGTGCTTTGTAATGAAAATGGCTGCAGCCAAACTTCTCTGATCTGAATGAAACTTGGCATGATGATACATCTTGACCTGCTCTACAAGTTTATTTAGTATTTTCCGTTGCGCAGGCTTTTGCTTCTCCAGGTTCTCCCATGGAACTGAGAAACGTATTCAGTCGAACTTCTGCGGTAAGTCAGTATATCATCCTGAGAAGTTTGATCGAGATAGCAGAGGTTCGACTATTCGTTTTTCAATTCCATGTGATATTACAACACGGTGAACTAAATTTATATAGAAACACTTTGATTTTGTTTTGTTTTTTGCTAGCATTAAACTGAGAAAATGTTATTCAATAGACAGAGAACACCACTCAAAGAAAAGTACATCATAAGAATATATATATGGTTGCTGTGGTTCTCGGTTTAATTTGCTAGTTAAGAAACTTGCTCTAAATAAGTACATCTTACAGGTGAAAAACTAAGCCAGGCGATAGAATTAAATATAAAGTTATACACTTTTATTTTACGTTTACTAGTGTTGGGTTACTACTGTAAAATAAGTCAGTATATATGAAAGATAACTGTATTAGGTACTATTTTCCACCGGCGGTGTATTCTTGCATAGTGTACTTAATGTTTACAAGCGGGGCGCTACTAGTATGGATGCATGACAAGTGCTATTGAAACTCGAAAACTAACTGGTTTCCACTACCCTTGCTTATACGTATACCCGCGTCGCCTTCGCTCCTGTTCACTTTGGACGCACATTCTTGCTATCGCTCAGGCCCCCAGCTTTCTCCTGTTTTGGCTCCCTTAAATAGTATTCGTGCTTTTTATTGGCCACCTGGCAAAGCACTTGTAATGATTTTACACCAGTAACTCTAAAATACATGTGTATTACTTTATTTAATTCTGTCGTCTGCAGAATTTTTTTTTTTTTCGTACAAATATGCCTTTTCATGCAGAACACTGAATTTTGCCTGTAAATTTTTGAGAATATGCTGTGACGAAACTTGAGCACCGTTCTTCTTTTCTTTCTTATCACGAGTCTTCTTTAGCCTAATGAGCACAATCATCACACGATAACGACTATTCTTTTCATTTAACTTGTAAACAAGTTGAACTAATAATAATAATTGATGTACAAAGGAGAAGTGTCCTACATATTTGAGGTAAAAAATAAAATAAATATACTTCTACTTCATCCGTGTTTACAAAGTTAAATGTTATCGATTTACAAAAAATGGTCACCTATCCACACACTGACCAGGCTCGACACTGCTTGACCATACATATTAAAACATCGGTCCCACTGAATACACAAGTAGTAAGCACATTCACATAAAAATAATTAGGATTACAGTATATAAAATGCGTTAATTAAAATAGCAAATGCCTTACCTTATCACAGGCGATCCAAAGCCACTGCACATCATCTGCTACGCACACTATATTCCTCCAATATTTCACTCACTTCCTATATCACGCAACAGAAAATATTAATAAAATTCACTTAGCAACATTTTCATTTTTAATCAACAATACGTATAACAATTAAGAATAAAATTAATTGTGAGCACATTGTTATAATTAGAATACTGTTTTTATTCGTTTACAAATATGGGATTAATATAGAGCTGGCAGCAACAATATATACAACTCATCCTGTATGTATCGTAAATCCTAACTTGAGAAGACATCTCTGACGCAAACAATGAGACAAGAAATCAAATACTATATCCGACACATTTGGGGTTTATTGAACTTCAATGTTGGAAGATACCACCTTGTCGGTAGTACAAATGTAATATCCTTACAACACGCGGAACTTTTGCCAGGCATATCTAGGAATTTGGGAAGATTAATTGATATCCTTAATGTGCAATGTATGATTATGACGCATTGTTATGTACACGCAGACGGAACCAGGACAATCTATAGATGACATTTGCACTGTGTTTGGACAATTTGTTCGCAGAAAATAACCGTTTTTGTCTATGAATACTTGAGAACATGGAAGGTATGAGATATACATTTTATGCGCAAATATTATAATACAAATCATTGTTAGTTTGGTGGATGCGTGAAAGAAAGAAAAGGAGTAGATTTTTGCAGACGTCCGGATATAAAGCGAGAACTGAGAATACGCATCTATAACATCTATTTTCTTTGTGTTAATGATATCGATGAACTAAACGGGGAAACTAAAATACAACTG
>NW_027656389.1:0-95623 GCF_964235325.1 Thermobia domestica
AAGCATTTGTGCATCCAGGTTGGTCTATATTTTCGTGTTATCTTGGTGTCAGAATCACCTCCCAAACTTTGTCGGTGTTGTTTTGAAACACCCTGTATAAGTAATAGCTTCAATTACTTTTGTCACTCATAAACTATGGAAGGACTATTCACCCTCCGGCCCCGGGATAGATCCACCTCTGCGTCTGCCAGTTTCCCTCCCTTGAAATCAATAGACGCCCTTGACCAATCCCACATTAAGTTGGCTGTAGAGCCTTGCTTCATATAACCTCCGTGCTGAAAAGAAAAAACGCTGAACTACAGTATAAATCAATCAACATAGGTACACTCTGGGGAAAAAATAATTCTAGATTTACGAGGAATTCTTGGATAACATACTTTGTGCTGAGAATACCATGCCTATACTAGAGTTCGGCGTTTTCGGACGGTGGTGTTTAACATGGCGACGCACATCGGCAGCATTGTTGTCACCTTCCACCATATTAAACACAGATGTTTCAACCTTTAGTACGCTCAGCACCATTATCTGACAACGCCGAACTCCGGTCTTGGTATATTGTTTCCATCAGAAAGCCGTTACCCAATAATTTCTCGTAAATCTGGAATAATTTTTCTCAATGCACTTTTCTTTCAGATATACTTGCCCCCTACTTTTTCTATAAAAAACACACTGTACTCTCACTTATAAAGGTAAACACATAAAAGAAATGTGAACCCTGATTGGCTGCCTTTGAGGTTTTCTTACTTAAAGTATTAAGTTGCCCTATGGTACTGCTGTGATAATATAGCTTTATAAAGAAAAATGAGTGGTCATTTTTTTTTTTTTAAAAAAAAAAAGCAACACTAGGTAATTAAATGATGTTGAATCCATTCGCTGTTATTGTTTAAATAAATAATGGTATAATGGACAGTAACAAATTCCAATATAAAAAATAAGTGAAAAATACGTAACACGTATGTTTAAGATTGATTACGAGACGAGACGAGACAAATAACGAGGTAGAGATTTTTCAAACGAAACGACCGCCTTCAAATCTACTTTCCGAGACGAAACATCAGTTTCACAACTTTTCGGGACGATGCAGCCTCTCAACTGTTGTTTCATTGACAGCTCTATATGTGTGCTGTGTTAAAGTACATGACGGTAAATATGTACGAAGTTTTTCTATTTTTTTCTGTTTATTTTGATGAGCTAACTCCCTAGTATCTATTTACACTTTTTTAACACCATTCACATTTTTAAGATGACTAATAGTCCTCATAAGGTTGTAAGATGGCGGTTTTGAGAGCCAGAGCCGCTCCAACGCCATCTATTAACTACCGGCTGAACTACATTCAACTTAGCTACTAACACGTGATTAGCGTTAGAGAGCGTATCAGGAACTTTCTAGACCCAAGTGACTGTCACGTCTTCCTTATTTATGTGACTTCCCAGTTTGCCTCACAATGCTCTTCGGGTGTACTCCAAAAATTGGGAATCATCGGCCGGAAATCGAACCCGGGACCATGCGGACGTGAGTTGAACACTCGAACCATTTTTTTTAAAGAAGTTAATAATATTCATCGAACATTCCTCATTAACTTGCTTAACTACTTATTACTAAGGTTTATTACTTAATTTTACTCGTTTTTCCAGGAACCTAGAACGACAGAGAGACGAACACAAAAACATCGAGAACAGTCAAAATTCCAAAGGCTCTCCCACCGAAATCGAACCTGGGACCCCGTACACCAAAGGCGCACATAACCAGCGGGGAGATCTAACCATTAAACTACGTGTTAAGTGCTGCATAAACATTTACACAAAAATATTTAAGTTAGTTACAAAAGATGTCTCGGAAAACTGCATGTCACAATTAATTAAACCAGAAAGCACAGAAGTTTCATAGCTGCGACAGGGTATTGACGGACACATACGAGCAGAAAATCGTCGAATAAAATAGTGCATTTCGTAATGTTACTTTCAAATAACAATAAATATATTTTTAAATTTGACTTCCAAAGGATCAATACGTTTTAGACAAGCCCTCATATATATATGGCCTCTGTGCTGAAAAGAGGTGTTAAATTTCATAAATCATACTGGCTATGGTTTTAGTCATATAGGGCTAATTTTTTAAAAAACCTTTTAAGTTATAGACGCTGTTTGCGAAGATTTCGTTACAAGTAATAGGAGCGTTACTGACAGGAGCATGTGTCACTGTTAGGAGAAATTAGACAACAACAGTTGCAACCTACCACTTAACAGTGTTTCCATATGCAGTACTTCAATAAATACACGATCTCTTCCTGTAGAATAAAAAGCTATCTGTTCTTACTAGCAACATACGACATACCTTTCAACGCTATAAAATTAGTTTATTTTCCTTGATTGCCCCGAATACTACGCATGTGGATTTACATTCACCTCTATCATTTTTTGTTCTGCTCGATCCGATCTATCATTTTCAGAGATTTCTTCTTTCGCTATAAGCTAATATACATGTATCGTATGTTACTATTTCATTTTGGTTTCACTGGTAGATACGGAAGTGTTAAAAGAGACCATTCTTTTTTTTTAAGGCTGAAACGTAGAAACGAATACGAACGTGTTAATGAACTCTTCTGCTCAGAAGTTTAAGATATGTATGTGCTTCAATGATAAACAAACAAACAGTTACATTTTTCACTTTCACTTCTTAAACGTATTATCTTTTATCAAGATATTATTATTCTTTTTTGTTCCTTTTTTTTTTTTGTATTTCAAATCCTCATATGGTCCATCATCACTTTCTATTTTCCGTTGCTTTTCTGCCTCCAATGGAGTTGGGAGTTCACTTTGTGGTTTTGTCCCCACTTCTATTTGGTCATGCAGGGATTATTATTCCCTACATTCTATTATTATTATAATTTTTTTTATGAATGAATGAAAATTAAAAAATATTTTGAAGAACATGTTTCCAGTATTATTATTATTATTATTATTATTATTATTATTATTATTATTATTATTATTATTATTATTATTATTACTTATTCCCCAAAGCCTTTGGATCCAGTGGCGGATCTACAAGATAAAAACTTAGTGGGGGCAGTCAGAACCCAACATCATGAGTTTAAGCAAATAATCTTGATTTGAAAACCGTTTACGCATTTCGTTAACAGGAACTAGGAATAAAAATTGTAGCACGAAAAAACTAGGAATTGTAGCAGTTAATTTTTGCTTCTCGTGCTAAATAAGAGAAAACATTCATGTTTGTTGTTTTTTATCTTCATTTTCTTATATTTTACTACCAGCATACACAGTGACATAACACATAATCGTGATCTATTCAAGAACTAATTCGTCAATTGCCTATGTTGGCAAATTGATTTACAATTTTTATGCGTCCTACAGAAGTTTCCAACTCTCTCCTGATGAGTATCTATTATGAGTTGGCTGGACGTTGATATTATGAACCACAAGGATTGTCTTACAAATATTATTATTATTACTTTTATTATTATTATTATTATTATTATTATTATTAATAATAATAATAATAAAAATAACATAAAACTGAAACTATATCTAACATTTCAAAAAATTCCTGCAAAAATACGTGAATAGCTACAAAAAAAATCATTTTTATGTTTGGGCTACAAGTAATTCAAATCCATCACTTTTGGAACACAACTTCGTTACTTTTTACTCTCAGATCTGGCAACATTGCCTAAAACTGTATAAGATCTCAAGAAACGGATTTTGATGTGGATTCAACTTACGAAGAATCCGTTCCTTTTCTCTCCTTATTAATCTATCAGAAGTTTCCGGTTTCATTATTGCATTCATGTAGTTGGAAAGTCGAATGTAGTTTTACAATATTAAGCACAAAACAGGCCGGTAGCCAACTCAAAAATGTAGGGGGGGGGGGGGGCGCTGAACATAGTGGGGCCCGATCCAACTATATTATAGTTTGTCACCATATTATAGTTCATTTGCAAGCCTACCGTGAAAATTTTAGGGGGGCCAGCAGAAATTTAGGTGAGCCCGGCCCCATAGATCCCCCTGCATACGGGCCTGGCACAAAACATGATCTGGTCTTATGCAGCAGGGGCGTCATTTGGGAAGTGCAAGGGGAGCAATTGCTCCCTCATGAAGTATATACATTTTAATCAATAGCATAATAATATACTAATAAAAAACTTGAATTAACTTATAACCGAGAGTCTTGTTCCCCGCCAACGAAACTTGAAATGACGCTTCGAATTAATATTGACAATATTGTTTTACACGGTTAAATCGTATGTAATTGATGCGTGAAATAATATTAGTGCCTGAAATATTTGTTTTAATGCATTTGTGTTGTGTTTCTATTTTGTGTAAAGAAAAATATACCATTTAATAAACCGGATTAATCATTTTCATCGAATTCATCAGTTTTGATCTCCTGTGAGCACGAAAACTCATTTTTTCGAGTTAAAAATCAAACCATGAGACAGCTTTCTCAAACTTTGAAAAACCAGTTCGGTTGCCCCCAACAAAATCGGTTTAGTTTTATATTAAACTGGTTTTGGTCTTAAAGCCCGTTCGATTCTCTATCAAAAATGTTTTGCTTCTTCGCTAACTTGTTTTGAAATAAGTATACACAAAAGAAATATGAATAGATACCGGAGTATGCACTGAGAAAAATCCATTATCCGGACAGCGGTATATTGTACAATTCGCGGCAAAAAACCTGCAACATGAGCATATAAGTTTATTGGGAAATGACGAAGTCTTTTGCTCCAAAATAAGTGTGCACGGGAGGAGGCCGAGGTTTATCCTGGCGTGATTCGTTCCACTTAGACGTTATGTTCATTCCCTGTGGTGTTAGGCGTAGTTTCACAATAAACTTACATCCTCATGTTGCAGGTTTTTTGCCGCGGATTGTACAAATACAAGGATTCGTTATGTTTACTAAGGAAATCTGTACGGAGCGTACTTTATCCATATACTACACAGGTACTGCCTTTTACCCGCTTAGATATTACATCATGTCTCTGCAGGATGTCTGACATCTAACAATCTTCTGTATTTTACATACGTATACGTATGTTAAATACTTCAGCTATATGTTATATACGTCCATCTGTGTGTGAGATTCAGACCGCCTATAGACACTCTTTCTTTCGAAATGGCTGACGTCATTGAACTACCGTCTTTTGCTTGCGAAACGAGGTTGTTTACAAACGGAAAAGAAGAGAGGAAGGAAACAAAAGCCTGGGTAAGTACAATAGTTAACTATTACTTTAGTTAAATATTCCATTAATTATATATTATTTTAGTGTAACTTGCTTTAATATAGTACTAAGTAAGTAATATAGTTTATGACTACAATTCTTACTATTGTAACTCGTTAATGATTGAGGAGAATGGAATGGGTGAATCTGAATTTTTAGAAATCTTTGAATATTAATGTTTTGAAACATTTTACGTTTCAAGGTATGAAAATGAATGTTATGTGTTTATTCATTCCGTTTTATATGTGACGATTTAGTACTTGGTGCAGAGTTACTACAGGACTGCTTATCATAATTGCTAAGAAACCGTTTCCAGCGCGAAAATTTCCTTCTGTAGTGAAGATTTAGGATTTAGATTTCTGGGCTTTCGGCATCAATGGCCTTGTTAGTCCGTCACGCATGAGGGACGACTTCCCTCGGTGAGCACACTATCCGGGGAAAGGAAAGGAAGAAAGGATTTGGGAAGGAAGAAAACGGCCTGGGACCTATATGTTAGGTACCACTCCAGCATTTGCCTGCTGTGAATGAGGAAAACCCAAGGAAACCTCATTCAGGATGGCTGGACTTAAAATCTTTTGATACTTTTTCGACCGAGTTCCCCCACCGGGATGGAACCCGTACCGTTCGCACCGAAGGCGAGAGCGTTAGCGACTACGCTACGCGGGGCTACTTGTTTAGTCTAGAAAACTCATTTTTACTAGGATATTTGCAAGATTTTTTTTCTTTTAGTTTAACGCCCCATGATTGTACATAAATGTAAGTGAGAAGGTGACGATGAGATACATGATAATGGTGGAATCAAGAAAATGTAAGGAAACTGGAAAGTGTTAAGAATAACCATACCTACAGTGTTCACCAAAAGCCTATTTGTCGGGAGCAGGAATCGAACCAGGGACCTAACGGGTCAGAGGTAAGCGCTCTACTACAGAGCTTTCTTTTGTTTAAAGAACTTGTTTACATTGAAATATACAGAGACTCACTTTAATATTCGGCCACCACATTGTACTTTCGTTTTATCTTATATTATGAACTACAGTAAAGTAGAGTGATAATATTGTTTATGCTATGTGAAACCTCTATATTTTCTGCAACTTTTTACAAAAAATAAACTATAAATTTTAACTCTTACGTACAAAAATCAGAACATTTCTTCTCAAACACAAAAATTATAATCACTTTAATATTCGGCCACCATATAATGTGGAACTTTCTTGTCGCCTTCTTCGATGCAAGAAAAAGGTTTTAATACCTAATTGGATACTCTTTATTGTGTACCACCTCCTTCAAGTGATTTTGCATATTTCCAGTTATTTTTGCGGTATATTCAGCAGCAATATTGGCCCATTCTTCTGTTAACCTTCTCCTAAGTTCCTCCTTTGATGTTACCGCCACTTTCCGAACTCCAGGATCGAGTTCATCCCACAAATTTTCAATGGGATTGAGATCCGGACTTAGTGGTGGAGTTTCGATAGCTTTGGGGCAGTTGTACAGAAGCCAGTCACGCACAACATGCGCCTTATGTTTTGGGTCGTTATCGTGATAAAATTTAACAGTCTCGCTGATTCCAAATTTGTCCGCACTCATGGGTAAAGTCTCTTTTAGAATGCTCAGGCTTTGTTCTTTTGTCATTTTAGCATTTATAAACCTGAGTTCATCCATACCAACAGCAGATATGCACCTCCAAACAATTATGTTACCAACACCATTTTTGACTGTTGCTTGTAAATTCAGTTTCCTTAGTTCTTCATTCGCCTTTCGCCACACTATAACCCTGCTATCTGTCTTTAAAATGTTGAATTTGCTTTCCTCAGCAAAAATAACGTCTTTCCATCATTCTGGTTCCTTTTGCACATAGATTTTAGCGAACTGAAGTTGTTTCTATCTGCACACTTTGTTGACACATGGTTTCTTTGTAGCTACCTTTCCGTGGTATCCTTCGTTTCTCAGTACTTTCCAAACAGTCTCTGGGTGTACATCCTTTTCACACCCTTGCAACAATTCCGCTGCAATCTTCAGTGCACTTACTTTTGGGTTTTTCTTCACTTTTTTCACAATCACACGTTTGTCTTGTTCATTAGCTTGCTAGGCCGACCCTTCTGCTTCACGGATTCTATCGTGTCTTTGTTCTTATAACGTCGCAAGATATTACCGTCTGTACTTCGTGGTATATTCAAGAGACGGGCAATATACCTATTGAAATCCCCCTTTATGACGAAAAATGACCAGCTGACTCTGCTCAAAGATTGTGTTACAACTTTTTCGCTCCATTGGAAGTGTTATACTGCAAAACCAATACCCATTCACACTTTCTAACACGAAGACGAGAAAATAGTTGTACATACGACGTTCCTTTCCCCAATCATATTGTTCTGTAAACTGGAGATACAGCAGTAAGATCATCAAGTCACTTTAGTGGCCGAATATTAAAGTGGCATGATATGAAGGCAGTTCGTAGAAACATAGCAGTCAGTTAGGCATAGCATGCATTTACAACTTTTATACATTACGAAATAGTACACAAGACATGATAGTTATTCCCTGTCATCGCTTAAAAATTCCTATGTATTTACATGAATGAGTCCTTTGACATAAATGACAACAATGTGGGGTGGCCGAATATTAAAGTGAGTCTCTGTATATATTTTTCGAAGATATTGACATATTTTACAGCCTCACGGATTTTTTTAAAAAATAAAGTAGTCAGGGAGAGCTTACTTGTCAGGTTTTTATTTTTTAATTTAATTTAATTTTATTTTTATTTATTTATTTATTTTTGCTTGTTATGTCCCCTAGTTAATCAATGTTTAGGTTACTGAGAATTAAAACCTTTTTAGTATCATTGTTATGTCATCACTTTGGAACCAAAAAGTTAGAATTTTTTTTCTTGTGTTTTCATATAGGAAGTTGGTGAGTTGGTGCCTTAGCGTTGGTTTGGTTTCTAGAACGTAATTGAAGGTTATGTTGAGTTGAATCTTGGCAGGTTTGAGTTCGTGAAGTGTCAGACACTGCTTGTGCCCCTGTCTTCTGTCTGTGATGTTTCCTGGCTTTGGGCTGTGACGTATTTATGTTGAGGAGTACCAACGCAGGCCGCGTGATATAGCTACAACAGCTTCAACAGCTACGAGTGCCAGGTGTTTGAATTTCAGCTTTCGTTACGGCGTGACTAATGCAGTATAGTACTAGGTTCAAATTCTATGGCTGGTAAAAACGGTATATTACTTTCGTGGTGTGGTAAGAAATACAACGTTAATAGTTATTAGTTTAATTAGTGTTTCTTCATAGTATTGTTTCACTATTTCTAGAAGGAATTAAGTATTAACGAAGTAATGAATAAGCAAAAGTACACTTTGATTGACGTTTACTATTTCTCATACTCCATTGAGAATGTTTTAATCCTCAGTTGCGCAAACATCCAGTGTTTTTTGTTGTTGTTGTTGCTTACACTGCCTTACAGATGAGTTCCCTCGTGGCTAAGTGATTAGTGTACACGTCTTTGGCGTGAGACACCCGGGTTCTATTCCCAGTCGGAGCTTATGTGGTTCGAATTCCACGTTAATCTGTAGGTCCGAGTCTCATACAGCCTTGCTGCTGAAAAGAGCGTTAAAATCAACTCCGCACTGCTTTACAGATGCAATTGTTCGATTCCGAGTCCGGGCAGGGGCGACTTTTATATATACACAATCCAAGCATTTTAGTTATCAGTCAGTGATGCTATATATATATATTACAAAATTGAAAGTGACTATGTTTGTGATTCATAATCTCTTAGGGCCGCGGTGGCTCAGTGGTAGAGCGTTCACCTCTGGTGCTTAGGGTCCCGGGTTCGATCCCAGCCCCCGCGAAATGAACTTTGTGGTGGACAAACACCGTGTGCGTGGGTTTCCTCGGGGTTCTCCCGTTTCCTCCCACTTTCTTCATTCCACCATTTCATTTATTACTCATCATCACCGTCTCCTTTAGCCTAACCGGTATAACCGTGAGACGTAAAACTCAAAGATTTCATTTCATTTCGGCTCTTCCCGCAACCAGTGTTGCCAAAATGTTGACAATAAGTTTGCGAAACGAGAGGTGACGACTCCAATTTTGGGTGAAAAGTCGCTATAAAAAATAATCGAGAAATTCATTGTCTATAAGCATTGTTTTAAAGTTGTAGATGTAAACTAAACAATATGTTCTACTCACTGGCGCAAATCCCTGGGGGGGGGGATGACGGATACATGCCCCCTCCAATCTTGGAACTGAGGGGGACTTCTCCCCAATAATCCGATTTGAAATGTGTTTCTTGGGAGAAATTTGATGATTTTTGTCCGATTGCTACAAAGGAACGTGAGATAAAATAGACGTCTCCCAGAATAAGACTCAAATCTGCAGCCTCCCAACGCTGAAGACAACTCTGATCCTCCACAACATTGTTTTTCAACTTCATAAGTATTTTGGACATCGCAAAAAAAAAAAAAAAAGTATGGTAACGGTCTTACCCTTCCCCCCCAATGTTGAAGACAGATTTGCGCCGCTGGTTCTACTCACATCTTTGTAAACAGAGTGCAACCAATCCTTGAATTCAGGGGTCATTTCAGATTGTTTCGGGTACTTTTGTTCATATTGTGGAGTCAAAATAGTTCCGAAAGAATTAACACTACAGTACTTACGTTAAGCACTTTTTTGTAAAAAAAAATGCAGAATAATTAAAAGACCCCAAAGGACAAATTTAACAAACACCCACTTCGCCTTTATTCACGCATTTATAGCTAATCTTGTTGCTATCGGTAATGATGTATTACGTGTGTGTCTCAACGGAAACTGCGAACTAAAGGACATCAAGTTTGTTGTTGTTCTTCGTTAGAGGGCAAGGGTAACATAACAATGCAGGATTGTGGGGCAGTGAGTACGCTGTATTTCCAAACTCATCACTTGCGCTGATTAAAACAAAGAAACAGAAAAAAAGAACGTAAAAACTGTTTTGAACTAATAATGCTTCTCTACAGATGAACATTTTGTTTGCAGCAAAAGGTCGCTAAATGTGCAAGTAACTAAATCGTCATTTAAAAATCACCGAAAAAAAGTCTCCAATCGGAAAAAAATTTTTGTCGCTATCGTGGAGCGACCATACGTCCCGTTTTGACTGGGACAGTCCCATTTTAGGGGCGTGTCCCGGCTGTCCCGTTAGTAGATGGAAAAAAGTAGTATTCGTCCCGTTTTATGCAAATGAAAGAAGTAAATAACAAACCCAGTACCGTTACTCCTTTTAAAAGTAATTATAATTAATAACAACAAAGAAGCAAAAATTGAACTAAAATTCCCTATATTAAACATACTCTATAGTTCGCAGTACTGCTCGAAAGGCAGCATAGGCTTTAGCAGTTTGTGTGTTGAACAAACTTCAACGTGTCTTTCCTTTTTCATAAGTGCCCGCTCTGTAACAACTGGGGGAAACTGATATCAAGGCAGGGGGCACGGTGGCTCAGTGGTAGAGCGTTCACCTCTGGTGCTTGGAGTCCCGGGTTCGATCCCAGCCCCCACCAAGTGAATTTGTGGTGGACAAACACTGTGCTCGTGGGTTTTCTCGGGGTTTTCCCGTTTCCTCCCTCATTCTTCATTACACCTTTTCACTCATCTCTCATAATCACCGTCTCCTTTAGCCTAACCGGCATAACCGTGGGACGTAAAACTCAAAGATTTCATTTTTTGATATCAAGGCACTGATAAGAACAAAAGTAGACCTAAAAGTCTAGGGTTGCCAGAGCTGAAAATTTTATGGTCACCCTACGCTATCGTGGAGGTCGAATTCTCCTGATTTAGCGACTTTTCCCAAAATTGGCAACATTGACCCCCACCGAACAACACCCCCGACATCTTTAGCCTAGCCAGCATAATAGTGGGACGTAAAACTTAAAGATTTCATTTCATTTCGAACAACACCCCCAGAAACCTACTGTTATACTATTCCCAAAACACCCTTTTGTACAGTTCTCCCTATTCGAAAAACCTGTAAATAGCAGGGTTCATACATAAATATGGAACTTAATTTCCCTGAATTTTCCAGGTATTAATTTTGCAATTTCCAGGTATAGTAGAAGAAACTAACAATATGAGAACACATAAATTTTAAGAATAATATATTTATATATTTGAGAATGGCCACCCTTCTCCCCAATGAACGATTGCAATTAAATATTGAGTCACAATAAACTAAATAATTAAAATAAATAAAATTTAAGTTGAAAAATATTAAGTTGAGAAGCCTACTAAGGGAATTAATTAAATTCTTTTGTTCCGTACTTGAATACATTCAAAATATACAAAAATATTGGGAAAGAAAAAAGTGCCCGCGAGATTTTAACCGATTCTTGTAGTACTCGACGACAGAAATCGATTACTGAAAGAATTTTCAAAATCGGCGCAGGCAAACATGGAGAAAATCGTATTTTCATGTACCGGTTCAAAATGGGGAAGAAAAAAGGACCACGAGATTTTAACTGATTCTTGTAGTATTTGACGACAGAAATCGATTACTGAAAGAATTTTCAAAATCGGCGCAGGCAAACATGGAGAAAATCGTATTTTCATGTACCGGTTCAAAATGGGGAAGAAAAAAGGACCACGAGATTTTAACTGATTCTTGTAGTATTCGACGACAGAAATCGATTACTGAAAGAATTTTCAAAATCGGCGCAGGCAAACATGGAGAAAATCGTATTTTCATGTACCGGTTCAAAATGGGGAAGAAAAAAGGACCGCGATATTTTAACTGATTCTTGTAGTATTCGACGACAGAAATCGATTAGTGAAGGAATTTTCAAAATCGGCGCAAGCAAACAGAAAGAAAATCGCATTTTCATGTACCGGTTCAAAATGGGGAAGAAAAAAGGGCGCGCGAGATTTTAACTGATTCTTGTAGTACTCGGCGAGAGAAATCGATTAGTAAAGGAATTTTCAAAATCGGCGCAGGCAAACATGCAGAAAATCGCATTTTCATGTACCGGTTCAAAATGGGGAAGGAAAAAGGGCCCGTGAGTTTGAACCGCTACGACGTATGTCCACGAATGTGCCCGTCTTCTCAAATTTAGTTAATTACTGTGACACTGAAACATGTGACACAGAGTCACATTGTGGATGACTCTGCAATCGGCAACCACTGGACACATGCTCCTCCCGCCCTACAGTTTGATTATTTCGATCCATTCCTCACGTGCTAATGGCATCTGCAAGAAAGATGTAAGTGTAACGTTCAATTGGCAATAGCTTTTCACCAAATTAAGCTGCATGAAATCTGATTGCATATTTGACATACTGAGAAAATTCTAACCCGTGGCCATATGTATCATATATCCCACCAGTTCATAATAAAAATTTTGAACACAAAATTACGGTCGTCCGTGTGACGTACTCCCAAAAGGCCTAATGTGTATCACCCACCTCACATTCAATGTAACCACATCCGTGTAGAATTTAGAAAGGAACTTCTTATGATGTATACAGGATGTCTCAAAAGTTCCTTAACATAGGGTAACTCTGTTATCAGAGTTACAACAAAATGTAAGAGGAAAAAAAATCTCGAAATATGACGTTTTCAATCTAAAGTGAACATTTAAAAAAAAATCGGACGAGATGTATGTGCTGTATACTCTTTATGCACTCAATTTTAAATGAAAATGCAACGTTGCCATTTACCTGAACCCACAACATAAGTGAATGAAGTTACTGTTTGAAACGGAGGCTGGCCATCAACATGTTAGCGTAAAAGACAGTAGCTTCACTCACTTATGTTGTGGGTCCAGGTAAATGGCAATGTTCCATTTTCATTTCACATTGGGCGCATAAAGAGTGTACAGCGCAAACGGGCCATCCGATTTTAAAAATTCCTTCACTTTAGATTGGACACATCATATTTGGATATGCTTTCCCCTCCGGCATTTTGTTGTAACTCGGATAATAACAGTTACCCTATGTCAGGGGACTTTTGAGACACTCTGTATATCTTATTTAATATATGTTTGATGTCACTATAACTGTAGTATAATTTAGTTTGTTTAAATTTACAATTTAATACAAGTAGATTCGGATTTACATGCGTAGGATTTTGTATGCATCTAATTAATGAATTCTTTTATATTCATACTTAACTTAGTGACTTCGCTTTGGACTGCAACTGATTATTGTAGCCCATTATTGCTTGAGAAGAAACAAGATATCCGAATCTTCATTTGGAGAAATCAAAGGTCTATTGGAAAGCTGGGAATTACAACCATTAATTTCTACATTTCAAGGTGCGTAAATTATATATTCTGTGTTTACTATTACTATTATTGGGTTTAGAATTAATCAAGCACTTCATGATATTTTAGGGGGATCAAGATGGGTGTCGGATAGATAAGTATTTGAGCGTCAGGCTCTTATTTCTTTTCAATTTAATATTTAATCAATGATTATTTTTCTCCCTCATTATTGCACCAAATCGTATTCCAAGATCATAAATTTTCATTACTCATTTGTGACCGTCAGCCTACATAACATATTCGTAGGACGTAAAACAAAGATTTCGTTATTTTTTGTTTCTATCTCTTTTCTCCATAGCTGTGAAAAATAATGCCTTCAACATCATAAATTTGTATGCCACTTGCCTGCTTTCGCCTTCAGTCGTCTTACTCTTTGGACATCACGAAGCAAAGCAGGTACTTTGCAGTTGGCATAGTTTTGAAAGGATGTGACATAACATAATGATGTTGGTGTTGCGATGTTCAGTACCGTAAATAATTAAACAATGCTACTAAACAAATCGAGTAGCAATTGTAATTTTTTAGCTTACATGCCTTTCAGACCGGCCATTTTTTTTACAACATATTGTTATTTCTACTCTATATGAAATATATTCTGAGGTTGTGTTTTGGGGGACGTGGTAGCTCAGTTGTGGAGCGTTCACCTCTCCTGCGTGAAGTTCCTGGATCGATCCCAGCACGTGCTAAATGGGCTTTGTGTTGGAGAAACACTGTGTGTGATTTTTCTCGGGGTTTTCCCGTTTTCTCACACATTTTTCATTCTACCATTCCATTCATTCTCATCATCATCGTCTCCTTGAGCATACCCGGCATAATCGTGGAACGTAAAACTCAAAAATGTCATTTCATTTCATTTCATATAAACTTTGTTGCAAAGTAACCTGATAGCTGAAGATACTTTGCAACACATACAAAAAAGTATTTTCAGCATACGAACATAATGTTTCTGTGCAGTGTTTTCTCTCCTGTATGGATACATTTCACTTCCTACACAAAACTGCATGCAGTCTACAAATATTGAGGTTGGACTTGCGGTACCGGTGTCAGTACTTAGTACGAATTATTGATATTTGTAAAGAAAATTATGTATTTTCTGGTACCGACATAGGAATCACATTCTGATAGTTTAGTATGTCCCACAAAAATGGCAACTCAAGAACAGCAAAAATATTCGAGATCTGATTTGCCTTGGTTGCTCTTTATATCCAAGAATATCATCCCAACCGTAATCAGTGGAAGATTTACGGGATTTGAGGCTTTCAGGCTGAAGCTCACCCAAATTACAGGATTTCTTTTTTTAAAAAAATCTGATGTTAGTCATTCCTATGCGTCTACGCTTCAAGCCCTTCAAAAAGTCTAGTCGTTTCTAAATAAAGGAAGTCTTTCTGTGTGAAGTCCCTCTCAAACTATTTTTCTGAATCCGCCGCTGTTCGTAATTTATTTTCCAACAAGAAATCCATCCCGACATTTACCTGAATAGGAAATTTTCCTAAAGTTAGATGGCAGGAGGTACCCGTAGTAATAATTTCCTATCTGAGGGGTTACGTTTGACCGGTGCAAAGCCGATTAGAGGCTGAAACAACCTTCTCCCAGTTTTATTTTTCTATGACTTTAAAACGTTTCACACTTCAATTTCAACTATTGTCTCAAAGTCCCATTATACACAGAGTATTCTACGAAACTGACTTGACTTTGACGAAAATTCTTGTAGGTGATATCTTTCAAATTTTGTCGGCCTTTACAGTGACTGCTTTCCATACCTCTACAACAAACCCTTCAGGTAATTAGAACTGATGTTAACCGCCAACCAAATAGTCAAAACCCAGTTAGATGTTCTATCTTACGGTGACAGTTGAAACTTTCTCTTTACAGTCCATCATTTTACCGACAGAGGACTGTGAAACTTTTGCCGTATTTTGTGCAAAGTTAATCCTGAAGTGCAAAATAATCCCGTCTTATGGTACTTACAGAAGATTAGTTAGCAATTTTCACATTAATTTTAAAGATGACAACAGTTGGAGCCTAGGGCTGTGTGATATTTAGATCGAACGGTTGTTATTTTCAAATATCAAAACATCGATATCGAAATTTTTGATCGATATATCCATATTTTTTTATCTCTTTCGTATTTCTATATTTTCGATTTTTGATATTGTTTATATTTCGATATTGCTGTATTTTTCGATATTTCGAACAAGTTTCGATAGTTTGTCGATATCGATTATCTATATCTAAATTCGGATATCGCAAAGCCCTATCGAAACCTTCGGAAATGAAGTTTTTGGCTATGGACCTGATTAGGGATGCACACGAGACAAGACGAGACAGAATTTTTGTTACGAAATTCTAGAAACGCATCCAGTTTTCGAGACGATACATACCTTTCGCGGCACCTTTTCGAGAGGAGACAATCTGAAATCTTTTCTCTTGCGCATCCCTAGACTTGATCATGAGTTATCAAAAGAAAAAAAAAGGTTAATGAGAAATAACATGTAAATACAATATAGGTAGCTAAAACATTTTTGTTTTTATTCTTCAGTAATGCATTGTTATTAATCTCAGTATTTTATAGTGTATTCTTAAGCTTAAGGTGATGTATAATTAAATTTTGAATTCAGTGAACTTATTTTGTTTCTCATATTGTTTTTAAAATGTATGTAGAAACGTTTTTCATTCTTGAGTGTTTAAAGTGACGTATAGTTATTAAACATAGTATTTAATATTGTACTCTTAACGTGAAAGTGATATACAGTTAACTTTTGAATTCAGTTAACATTTTTCTTTTTAAAATTGCTTTAAAAAGTATGTAAAAACGTTTTTATTTTCTTTCTTGAGTGGTTAAAGTGATGCAAAGTTATTAAGCTTACTACTTTATATTGTATCCTTAACCCTAAACTGATACACAGTGCGTTTTTGTTAAATTATGTCAAGTTATTTGAGTGACGAACACTGGTAGAAAATCCTGACTACTACTGGAACATTTTAATTTTAAGGTGACGACTACTGGTGCAAGGATTTTAAAATATTGTTTTTCCTTCAACGGCTACTTCTTTTTTAATTCTGACTACATGGTCATTATAGGAAGGATCAGTGAGTCTTTCCAACTATGGTACATCTCCGACAGATGCACGATGCTCAGAGAAGAGACAAAATAGTATGTTTTCAACCTTAAAGTGACAACCACTGGCGTTTTTACACTGCTATGCAAAAGTAAGTGGGTACTCCAATGGGGTTCCAATGCGGTACCTAATTTCTGCATTTTAGATATTTGAAAATACATGTCTCTAAAATGTAAAGAACTGATTATTTTTTAACTGAAAATTGCAACTCGGTAAGCCTTATGGATACCGATATATGGGAAAATAAAGAGCGATACCATAGGTATGTGGGGCTTGCATACTTGACGCTACAATTCGGAAAATGGATTAAAATATGACTAACGGCTATCAAGATGTCAAATAAAGGGAGGACCAACACAGTTACGAGGGTTTCGTGTTAGATGCTAAAATTTCCGAAACCAGTCATGGAAAGTTAATAAACACAAGTAGCAATTTCACCTTAAAGTAATTAGATATCTTCATGGGGTGTTAGAACACCATGGAGTCTACCAAAATTAAATTTTAAAAGCTTTTGAAAATATAATCTGACATTTGTAAACAGTATTTGAAATATGTGTTTACCCAAAACTTCCAGCTAGTACATCTAACATCTGGAGAAGAACTGTGAAATAAAAGTGTATGAGATCTTGAAATTTCGGAAACAATTATTGGTCGCAACAAAATTAAATAAGATGGTACTTCTATGGGTTGAATGAGTACCTCAGTACAATTTCGATCGAAAGATTAGTTCAGTCCTAGGTTTTCTTCAGGCAATTCCAAGGGTTCATCGAGCTGTGCAAAAGAATGAAAATTCGCTGTCAATATCTAAGATAGTAACCAAGATATAAGGAATTATATATTTTATGACGTAAAAATAGAGATCTTTATGAATTTGTACTTTTGGGTCTTTCCTATAAGAAAAAGATTCAGAAAACTACTGTATATACCTTAATAGACAATTCAATGGGCGGGGACACAGTAGCTTAGTGGTAGGGTGTTTAACTAATCTTTTTGCAGAAACTATTGGAGTATTCACTTAACCCATAGAGATAGATCATACTTAACTCCCTATTTAATTTTAAAATTAAATAAAAGGAAATATTTCAGAGTAGCGACCCACGATTATGCATTTTAGTCTCAGGGAGATTATGATTAAAGCAAGTGAATGTTGTTGACAGAATTGATGGAATGCAAAGGTGGGAGAAAAGAGAGTACCCCGAGAAAACCCACGAATACGATGTCCACTACAAACTGACGGCCGCGGATCGAACCAAGAACCCAATACATCCGTGGTAAGCACTCTACCACTAAGCCACCGTGCCCCCCGCCCATTTATTTGTCTATTAAGGTATATACGGTTGTTTTCTGATTTTTTTCTTCTTACAGTAAAGACTCAAATGTACAAATCTATGTGGCTCTATTTTTACGACGTCACAAAATACACAATTCCTTATATCTCGCTTGCTATATTAGATATTGACAAAAAAATTGAGTCTGTCTTAGGTATTCACTTAACCCATAGAAGTACCATCTTATTAGCTTTTGTTAGGATCAATAATAGTTTTCTGAAATTTCAAGATCTAAGCTAATATCAAGATCTACGCTTTTATTGTATGGTGTCTCTCTAGCTGCTAGATGTACTAGCTGGAAGTTTTAGGTAAATACATATTTCTAATCAGTGGCGTATTTACGATTTTGTTTCGGGAGGGGCTTTGCTAACTTTCGGGGGGGCTTTGCCTGGAAATGTGAAAATTCTGCAAGATATTTCATTTATTTTACTATACTAAGTCCGAAAGCTTAAGTCCGTTTAAGCCCGAAAGCCACCCCCCTTTATACGCCACTGTTTCTAATACTCTTTAGAAATGTCAAAATATATTTTCCAAAGCTTTTAAAATTTAATCTTGGTAGACCCCATGATGTTCTTAAACTCTATGAAAATACCTAATTACATTAAGATGAAATTGCTACTGATTCTTATTAACTTTCCATGACCGGTTTTGGAAATTTGACCACCTAACACGAAAACCCAATAACTGTATGGATCCTCCCTTTATTTGACAAAATCTTGATAGTCATATTTTAATTAATTTTCTAAATTGTACTGTCTAAAATGCAAGCACCACGTACCTATGATGTCGCTTTTTATTTCACCATATTTCGGTAACTGTTAGGCGTACCGACTTGCGGTTTCGGTAAACACACATCCCTAACGTTCTTTAAAATGTTATTAAGACATATTTTAGAATGATTAGAAATGAGAGTTCTGCGAATGTCATGGTACCCGAAAACCCCCATCAGGGCGTGTGTGTAGTGTATTTAATTGAAACTACTTTTGAGGTTGTTGTAAGCCCTCGTAATTACGTTTCCGAAACTGTACCATCTAGTACGCAAACTCCACACTTCTGTAGTGTCGCTCTTTATTTTCCCATATCTCGATATCCATAAGGCTTACCGAGTTGAGATTTTCGGTAAACAGATGTCAGTTCCTTACATTTTAGAGACATATATTTTCATATATCTAAAAAATACAGACATTAGGTACCCCATGGTACCCCGAACACCATTGAGGTACCCACTCACTTTTGAATAATAATACATTTTGAGTTGTTGTTCAGCATCAATAAACACTTCATAGTTTTTCTACGTGCAACCCAAAAGTCCATACCTGACCGAACACATTTTGTCCATTTAATCTCAAAAATGTTAAGATACTTTGTATTGTTAAGTACAGCCAAATTAAGCACAATGAATGTAACATTTTAAAAATTTTCTGGTTTTTGTTTCAGGTAATTCGTGCATCAAACCAGGATTCTGCTTGAAAGACAGTCAAAAGAAGCAGTGTAGGTTGTGGCTAAAAGTACGTCCTTTCTGAAGACAGACCCAATTGTACTTACATTCTTTTGTACGAATATATAACCCTAATAAAGATACTGTACTACAAATTATTTCTTTCTTCCATAAATTAGAATAAATATTTTCTCTGTTTAAAGAAAATGTTTGTTAGTGTTAAGTCATTTCAACTCTTTTTCTCTGTAATAAGAACATTATCCCTCTCAATATTTTTTATCTTTGTGCTATTACGATTGGATGAAGTAAAATTCTATACGAAGCACTATTATTTCAGACATGCATTAATAACTAATGTATTGTTCTGTATGTAAGACAATGTGTATACTGAACATGTCTAGCGAAAGTGTTGTTTTAATACAGAATCTATAACTCAGCTTTTCAGTAGTCAACTTTATTGGGAATTCGAAGAAAGAAGTTAAAAAAAATGTTGGACTTACCAACGTATGTGTGTTCGAATTCTGGACTAATCCAAATTATCCAGAGAAATCATTATATATTTCTTTGTTGCTATTTTAGATGTATCCTTTATCCAAGTCGTATGAAACGGAGACTTCATACATCGCTATACTTTGTATGAACTATGTTCCGTATTTACTTAATCACTTTGTAACTGTCTCTAGTGTTGACAAGGCCGCAGGTGTCAATCGAACAGTTTAGTGTTTCACTCATGTCACCTTGTGACTAAGGTACGTCCTGTCGGTATATATATGGTAATGGGTTCAATTAGCGATAAAATACATTTTTAGCATTAAACAAATGCAAAAATCTACACGAAATGAGATACCATGACTCGGACTTACGGATAACACCAAGCAACTAATGGTACTGAGTGTGATTGAGTTTACTAGTTACTATCTGGCTAAAATTAGTGTTCCTTTAGCTATACTTCTTTTTGTGCTCTAAATTGCAAAGTTTGAAATAACCGTTTTAAATTATTGTACATATATCTTCCGAGTAATTCTGAGAATCATTGCTCTTTCTTTAACCAATGTATGAGACTGTTAAACTGCTCGTTGCTTAAAATGTTGCACTAAGAAGGATGCAGCCAGGAAAGTCCAAATTTGTAGAATGTCTATAGCAGGAAAGGATAAATATATTTAGTCGATGGCTGCACAACGCCTCCGCTGTCACCACGTTGTCACACAGCAAATACGCTTACTATTAGATATCGGCCTGGGAACTTTGGCGCAGCTATCTTGTCTCCTTGTTGCATTTTTAATGGCGAGTACTGAGTAGGAATCATCTTTTGAGCGAACACGTTTTCGGCTGACACCATACTTTTAATTATTGCGACATAGAAAAAAAAACATACCTGTTAATTAAAATGTACAGAGAAGTTATTTCTGGAAAATTCTATTTAGGCCTCTTGTGGTAACAACTGCACTTTAGAAGAAGATACTATTAAGGAAAAGAATGAGGTAAAATAATCTTTATATCGTACAAGCAATGGATGATAACAGCTTAATAAATGATTGTACGTAAATCTTGTTTGTTTGAGTTTGAATATGGGATTGTATATGGCTGTGCATTTTGCATTATTATTAAAGTGCTGCAACTAACTAACTGCAAACCTATAAATATGATAAATTCCTACAGTAATATATCACATATTGATTTACTCTGTATGAAAACGAAAATAGTTTAACATATGGTTAACCTCCTTTGTGCCCATAATTTTAAAAATTAACGCTTGTGTCACTTTTCAACGTTTGGCTTTGCAGTAGCTTTCCAACGAATTAGCAGGAAGCCCAAACTTATAGGACACCCTGCAGGTAAATACATTCCTTTGGACAGTTTCACTGCTCCAAATTAAGATTTGAAAAGTGTAGTATTGTAAATTTTATTATTATTGGCACAAAGGAGATCAGCCGTATTTTAAGCTATTTTTGTTTTCTTACAGAGTAAAACAATATTTGACAACATTACAGTAAAAATGTATCATGCATTTTGCAGTATGTTGCAGCACTTTAATAATGGTGCACTATACGTACACTCTAGATCCTGCATATGTCCGATCCATACATTACAAGAAGGCAATACGTATGCGATACAGGTAAAATCCGTATATTTCATACAGAGAACCAATTAGCTACATACATCCAATCCATACATTACATATGGCCAACCTGTACGCGACATAAGTATAATCTATATGCTGCATGCAGACAGTCTGTAAGCTACGTATGTGCACTCTGTATGGTGCATACTGATATTCTGTATGTTGTATCTGGACAAGCTGTGTGCGACATAAGGAAAATCTGTATAATACATACGTACAATACGTATACTGTATCTAGTCATGCGTACGGGGCATAAGTACAATATAGATGCTGTCTCAGGGTTGAACGCAAAAAACATACGTACAGAACGTATATTGCATACTTCTTGAAATTATGCTCTGTCCTGATAGTCAGTGAGTGTCGTCATTATTAACCCACATGCTACATACGATCCTGACGTCACAAAGCTAGATATTACCTCCGTATATACTTGTTACTACAGATGACGTCACACGAATGACGTCATTACACTTATGCGGACAGTTCGTATAATGCATACTTTTTCAGCTATACGTTTGCTGCAGGATGTTATATACGGTTGTACGTTAAGTCCAGAAACTACAGGAATTACGAATGTAACCTACGTTTTTAAGTATGCCACCTACATTTTTTTCTCTCAGTGTGCCTACGCGTCTTCAGCGCGGGAGATCTAGGTTTGATTTCCGGTGTGAGCTTCAATGATTTGGATCCCACGTTAAGTTGTAGGTTCTCGTCTCATATAGTCTCGCTGCTGAAAAGAGCGTTAAACTTTAATCAGCCAATCAACAGATATCCGCTTCTTCGAAAATCAGATTAGTTTCAGTAAAACTCTTTTGGAGAAATCCTAAACTTGTTTCGGTGAAAAACCGAACTGATTTTGGGAGAGTACGGTGGGTCAGTGGTAGAGTGTTTATCTCTGTGTCACCTGGATCGATCCCCGGCCAAGTAAGTGTGTGATGGACAACAACGTGTCCGTAGGTTTTCTCGGGGTATTTCCCGTTTCCTCCCACTTTCTCATTCCTCTAGTTCTTCCATCGTGATTCACTTGTCTTAATCATCGTCTTCCTTAGCCTAAAAGGGCTTAATCGTGGGACGTTAAACTTAAAGATTTCATTTCCGAACCGATTTCGGAGAAAATGAAAGTATCGGGTTTGTCCAGCCAGTAGCATCATTTCAGATTTTGCGAGTGTGTGTGTTGAAATATTATTTTGCGGGTGTGGGATTGTGTAGGTTCTTGTCCTACCGACTGCACCAGTGTTGAAATATTAATTTTAATTTTAAGCAACTTGGGAGCGTACCGGTATACTAATGCTGTCCAATTCACAGAATTTACATTAAATTATATCCCTATATGTAATGTACACTCATGTCCAAAATGATTGTCGCATATCTATAACTGTTTTATTGTAAGAATATAATTTGATAATGATTTTGCAGGGTATTTTTAATATTGATAGTATGTGTATAATCGGGAAATGTATATTTGTGATAAATGTCACACTAAAAGAATTATAAATGCGAAAATTAGAGTGAGTAAAACAAAATGTTGCTAAATAGACAAGAAAGTTTTATTTTTGTTTTATTGTTCTTATTTACTGCTCTTTTGACATGATATTTGCCACATACATGTGTTTGCCGAGTATACATATACTAACATTATAAGAAATACCGGGCGAATTCGTTATCAAATTATATTCCTACAACAACATATTTGTGGACATGCTACAATAATTTTGGACATGAGTGTACATTGGATTTCGTAAGCCTAATTAACTAATTACCATAAAGAAGTTCACTCACACTCATACTTATTTCTTATCAGACATATCGAACTACATCAAGCAGATAAACAAAAGTCCCAATACAATATTCCATATCCCCAATCCCAGTTAGGATTTCGATCCACAAATAGTCCGATTTAGACACACACAGATCACAAAGACCATTGGGGTGTAGTTAAATTGTCACTAAAATTGTATCACCAGGTCGTGACGTAATGTCACGTGGTATTTGTCAACTTTGTAAATACAACTTTATTGAGAAAAAAAAAAGAGATTTACTTACGCTGATGAACGAGTGTCAGCGAGCGAAGGGGTTAGAAACCCAGCAGGGCTTGTTTTATTCTACCTTTGCCACACACACCCATGATAATACCACGTGACATTACGTCACGCTCGGGCGGTACAACTTCAATGTAAATCTAACCTCAGCCAGACCATTGCATCTGTTTATTCCAAGAACATCAGAATATCTACATTGGCGGATCTAGAAGATAAAAACTGGGGAGAAGCCAGTACCCAGACTGATAGGTATATATAAAAACTTTCAAAAATATATAAATAATAACTTAAATTATTTTG
Organism: Thermobia domestica; assembly: GCF_964235325.1. Taxonomy (NCBI): domain Eukaryota; kingdom Metazoa; phylum Arthropoda; class Insecta; order Zygentoma; family Lepismatidae; genus Thermobia; species Thermobia domestica. The sequence goes on from NW_027656389.1 coordinate 23,864, forward strand.
TCACTGAAAAAACTGGGTGGCTAGGCTCTCCGGTCCTGGCCTAGATCCTCCACTGAATATCTACTTAATTAGGTTGGTACATCTCGGAACGGAGTATGTGACTTACTTCGCAGCACTTTTAACCAACCCAAAAATGACCATTTCTCTCCAATAGTGTACGTGTCTCTGTGGTAAGATTCTCCATCGACATAGGATTTTAATGTGTTTTACTATTATATTACGATCTAATCTAGTAAAATGTATGGACCTCTTAAACCCTAGGGAAGTTGGGCTTCCTGCAATCCCTAAATGACACCCCTGGCATAGACCGTCCACAATATTTACCATAAAATCTAAGCTAGGTTAATCAACGTTTCAAGCCTAAATATCCCCGCTTTTAGTGCACGAGATTTCTTCAAGAGAGAAATTTGTTTCAGAATGTATTATTGTACGGTATAACCTCTAAAACTTTATTCATCCTTTCGCCAGTTTTGTTTTACTGTAGTTGCACTAGCTTCCGTTACAGGAACGTAGTTGAAGTTAGGGAAATGGCAACTAGTTGGCACTATGAAGCGTTTTGTATTCTTGGGCCATTTTTCACACAAACCTCCGAGTTTCTTCAACGTTATTTTCGCACTAAATTAGGAATTGACCATTTGCCCTTCAAATCAATTCCAATGTGGCATTCGCTAGTGTTTCTTGCAGCCATTGCAGAAATTTTTACCAATATGACAGGCAAAGCATGGCAAGAACTTCAATAAAAACTTCGGATAGTCATTTTAGGATTAAAGATAGTAAGTAGATGATGCTTCTACACATATTTTAAAAAGGATAATGTTCGTACTTAGTTCTAAGTTTTCGAATATACGGTATAAATAGCTTACCTGCTTTAGATGAGGGTGGAGTAATTAATCATTAAGGCTCGGATTTTTATGTAATATCAAACACTAAAATACATACACTCCGCATAAAAAATTGCGACAGCTAACGCCTTCTTCCTCCTTTCTTCTCTCGCATACTAAAATTAGCTAACAACATGAGCGCAATTCTAATTTCAAACTACACAAGTATTAGTTTCGAGAAAATGAAATTACAAAACTGAGACGAAACAAGATTCATAGGTTGATGTAGGGAGAAACTGAAACACACACAATGAAAAATTAAAACCAATGAATGTCTATTACACAGAGATTCAGAAATGAGGCAGAGAGAGAGAGAGAGAGAGAGAGAGAGAGAGAGAAGAGGAGAGAAGAATTTTAAAAAGGAAAAACAGATAAAACTGTGGAATTCAAACGTAGTAAGAAAATAACCTAACATTATAAACTTCCGCTTCCAACCCAACCGTAATATAGAAATAACGTTTGCTTTTACAATTTTTTCAGAACTATTCGAATATATAGAAGATGCTTTAAACATTCATTATGTCACTTTCATAATGGATAGCAAACTCAATTTTCAGTAGAAATGTAGATCTCCGAGACACATCTAGGATAATGTCAAAACTCTAACACACATGCTTTGTTTCCGCGTGGTTCGATTGCAAATTCGGTAGTGTTCATTGCACGTACGGATCCAAAATACATTCTAATATACCCAGTAGATAGCGTTGGTCATATCCTCCATTTCAGACTACTAACGCAAACTGAACAAAAAAAGAAGAAAAAGAAAGAAAGAAAAAATTGAAGAGTGCTATTTTACTGCTAAATTTCTATCAGAAATACCCTACATTAAAAGTCCAAACTGTATCGTAATGAAAAGTTACAAATGTTCGAAAGGAAAAGTTTATGCTCCTCAGCGATATAGCATGTTTCAAATTTTAACGTGAATAAAACACATTGAATTATAGGATGGAAACAAATTTTGTGTCGAACTAGTATAAATAAAATTTTGTTTTCAAATAACGAAAGAAGTTACGATTTTCTAGCCTTTTCCGAAGATCTATCTGTTCCGAACATCCAACATTGATTTCATCTCTTCCGGACATAACGTAATTTTCACAAGAATGAACACGATAAGAGCTCAAACGGGTCATCGTGTCAGTCGAATGATGTTAGTTAGGTTATAGACTACCACTGGGTCGAGGATTCAAATCCGTAGTGACCCGGTAATTCGATTGAGACTCGGTAACCCAGAGGATAAAAAAGAGATTTTACATGTTCCCTTGCGTTTAAACAGTACTTCTGTCAGAGATGAGCAGGACTGGAGATGTTATCCCAGAGCACGAAAAACACGACGCCGAAGTTCCCGTTAATTAGATTTTCCAGACCAGGTATATCGGGCTCTTGTTCCGTTTTAAGTTTGGAACATGAAGTGCGTGTGTCTGAGAGAGGGAGAGGGGAGTAGAAGTGAAAGATGCAAAGACAAGGTAGGGAAACGTCAAGAAGGAGAAAGAGGGGAGACGAATATAAATATGAAACATACTTATCATTGCAGTGTATGATATAGAACGCACACACTATCTACTCAAAGTATCGCATGTGATGCCTTGTAAGTCCTACATCAGAAGATGAATCTGTTTCCAGCCATTATTTTATTGATTATATTATTGAAAAAATCATACTACCCGATGGGGAATCGAACTAAGGTTTTTCCATTTGGGAGTCTAGCACGTTACCACTACAGCACCGATTGCTTTTGCCAAAAATTTTTAACAAATAGTGTAGTGTCTCTTTATGAGAACGATAACACGAAAAGTGTATACTGCAGATCAATGGTATCTTTGGAATGTCCTGATAATTCCCTTGCCCTGTCCCAACTAGCATTCGTAAGTCGTTTCTATCATGATACAGGTGTTTGCTTCCACATTCTTATGTATTGCTTGTCCAGTATGTCAAGTCAATTCTTCACAATCACCTTGTAAAATAAATAACTTTGGCGTGAGCAGAATTTGAACCTGTGTTAGATAGCTGTATTATTCATAAGGCCATTACGTTACCCCTACACTATAAGTTTTATTATTTCCGTACAGAAATTACAAGCTGAGAACTCAACCACAGGAGCCAAACATAATTCAGTACAAAAGGAGGTTGTAGCCTGTTGACTATATTACATCATAACACATATACTATACATCACAAAAGAATATTATTAAAAAAAATTGTACTAAAGGAGGCGGAAGCCTGTTTACTGTATTACATAATAATACTTATACTAAACATCACAATGGAATATTCTATGATATTTAAAAAAAACTATTCCTAAAGAGAGGGATGTGCGTTATTGCAAAACCACTTCCAAAAACCGGCTGAAAAGTTGCCGGTCCCTGTCTGGGGTGTACAACTTTGGACGTGTACGTTTCAAAAATTCAAAATACGTGCGTGCATCTAACAAGGTTGTGAAGCGCTGAAAATATAGGAGAATGCTGGCATCAAGAAACAGCACCGCTCGATGTTTAGTGGGGGGATAAAAATGAAAATATGGGAATAACAAATTGCACCGTGAAGTATGAAGGCGGGCGACGGGTAATGCGGCCCAACACCTCCTGCATGGTGTGCCAAATTAATGGCGAGCCGACACATTGTGTATATCGATGGGCTAATGTGTCCTCTTGCTGGCAGTGCTCGCACAAAGCATCTAGGGCTCGTTGAATCTCATAAAGACGCGCCCGTGTCGGGAAAAGTTGATGTACTACCTGAAACCACAAAACCTGCATGTATTCAGGTATGACAGGGTTTGAGATATTAGACCACACCTGTTGCCAATCTACGTGTGGATACTTTTGAGGTACGCGTAAAGTAGTGTGAGAGAAAGAGTGCGCATTGAGTGTCCTATATACCGAGCTCGCGTTGTGTTGTTGAGGGTGGAGAACCATCCCGGAATAATTCCAATATCGAATAAACGTTTTGATATAAGCCGGGCACTGATCAACGAATTGAATATAAGGAGGGTTTTGCGGTTGACTATAATCCTTCCAGAAACAACTTACCCAATGGTTAGTGATAGAGCTGAGTGAGGAGAGCGCTGCATAAGTATCAGCCATAAACAACGTTTGACATTTGATACGAATATTGACTAAGCCCAGCCCACCAGCGGAACGAGGCAAATAAAGGGCTTGACGGGGAATGCGAAAATAAAAACCTCGCCAAATATGCCATAAGAATAAGGATTCAAATCGTTTGGCATAAATTTCTGGGAACGGAAACACACGCGCTCTGTACCACAGTTTAGACACAACAAAAATATTGATAAAATGAATACGGTGAAGTAAATTGAGCCGACGGAAGCGCTGTGAATAGAACAACTTACGAATTTGCGTTAAAAGGGGAGCCCATACTTCATCATAGTTGGGAGTTGGGTTAGACGTGAAGGGGATGCCTAAAATAGTGAGTGAAATGACATGCGGTAAGGCAGGAGAAACTGAAGGGTCCTCTGGGAGCTGAAAATCGTTAAAGGACAACACCTGTGTTTTGTTGTCGTTATACTGCAAACCCGAGCATCGGGAAAAACGGGTCAGGACAAGAGACACGCCCTGTAGTGAGACAGTGAGACAGGATCAACTCCTGTTATGGTCAAATCGTCAGCATACCCAAAAATGTTTTGACTGCGGAACAGGGAGGGTCCATTCGAAGACAACATGGCCAAACGATGGAGAAGTGGGTCTAAAACCAGAGCAAAAAGAACGGTGCTAAGACAGCACCCTTGGCGTAGTCCGCGTCGTAAAGGGATGGTTGGGGATAGATATCCATTTATTTGCAAGCGGAACTGAGCTTTAGCATAAAGATTATGAATCACCTGGCGAAAAACAGTGGGAAACCCCGAGATTCAAGCGTCTGATGGAGAAACTGATGGTCTACTGAATCATAAGCTTTGGCTAAATCCACTGCGAGTACGCCAGCAGGAACATGGCGAAGGTGATAATATGCAAATAGGTCCCGCAGGGAGCGAAGCGTGTATTGGATGTTATGCGAGTCATGTAGCGCAGCTTGATACGGGCTAATGTATTTCCGAATAATGGGACGAAGTCTGACAGCGAGAACTTTTGTACCACTGGTAATAAGGACAGCGGCCTATAATTGGTCACGACTCGTTGGAGGACTTTGGTAGGAGAACCACAATAGCTACGTTGTGAAAAAAGGGCTTCCCAGATAACCATGCGTTAAACAGGGAAACCAGTGTACTACTATCATGCTACGTGAAATTAGAAGCCAAATATTATTTCCTTTAGACCTGATTTTTGAAACGAACCAAAGTGCACAACGAAATTCATTTATTAGACGGCCTAGAAAGAAATTAGTGCCCACTAGTAAAGGAAAAACATACAATCGAGGAAAAAATAGAGAAATAAAACATATTTTGCACTAATTTCGCCGTGCAAGTTCAAAAGTACGCAAATAATAATTATAATAATAATAATTTGACATAATAATAATAATTTATTTATTTATTTATTATGAGAAATTGCGACCACAGCCGAAGCCATAATGGTCAAATATACAATTATATACAATGGAATATTACAGGAAAAAATACAACAAAACAAAAAAAAAAAAATTAAAATACATGAAATCATGACAATCAAGAAAAGCAAAGGAAAAAACATTAACACAAGTTTAATTAAAACTAAATTACAAAATAAAATTACAAACATATCCTCATTTCAATAAAGATTCAATCAAGTAAGATGTATTACTAAAAATTTACATAAGTAGATTATGAAATAAACAAATTTAAAAAAATAATTAAAACACATGAACAAATATACACCATATGGGCAAAAAAAGAAAATTCAATAGACAATATACAAAAAAGGGTTAAATTAGGTATTTAATTAAATATAACAATCCAAAAACTGTTTTCTAAGCGCCAAAAAATTCGAATCAAAAAAATCAATTTTGAGTGACTTTTTGTTTATGTTGTCAACACAAATAAATAATGGCGAACCAACTAAATTACTATTACACAATATAGGACGGTAAAGCCTAGATTTATACAAGGGAACTTTAATAAACAAATATTCAATTAAGTTCAATATTCAACAATAAACTGGGAATTGGCACTGGGGAAAAGTTGTCTGGATCGTCCCACGATGAATCCAGTTGCTTTGCTGACAACCCTGCAGCGTTAAGATGAGTCTTCAGCAAATCAAACAAGAAATCCACCAAAGTGGAATGCTAATGTGGGAGGGCGCGTATATAACTTTTAGCGCACTAGGTTTGTGAACCTGGGACTTCACTAGTTGTGGGCTAGCCGTAAGAAAACTTCCTTCACCGGCTAGTAACTTGTGCCCCTTAACACAACTTAATACTTGATTGCCAACGCAACGTGCGTGGTGGCTGCGTACAACACCGGAGTCGAACTCCCTGAGCACCCAAGCTCAAGAAACGGGTTGCAATGGTCAACTGAAAGTGTTGGCAGTTCATTTCAAAAATCACTCAGTTGACTCACCTGTATGCACATACAAACAGAATACGGAAAATCATTTATGTTAATTTTAGTCAACTGCCTATAATGCACCAGACACGGCGATAACTTTGGCGTGAGAAAGTACAGATAACGAGTAAGAAACAACGCAGTTGGTGCCACTTTGGTTGCTGAAACATCTGGTCAGCCCGTATTTCTCTAATCTATAGTAATGTTTCCATAAGCGATTAAAGAAAGCACTTAATTCAGTTCTCAATAACTATAGAATATATACTGTGTATATAATGAGTCAGGGAGAAACACTGAAATGGTTCGTCACTAGCTGAAATGTTCTCACTAAAAGCAATGTTTTAAATATATATATGAGAAAACGATGAAAGACTTCTTTGTCTAATTGTGTGGAAAAGAAGCTATTCCCACCGAAGAAAGAACTTATATGCGTTGCAGAATAAAGTATAAATCGAAAATAATGATCACTGTCTTTACAAAATATACAGAGTGTCCACAAAAAATCCTTCTATAACCTGGTAGCGGTTATAATTGCATGGCGTTTGCTGTCGCAATTTTTTGATGCAAAGTGTACATCATAACGCCCAGATGAAGAAGTTCTAAGTACAAATCTCCTGCCATAATCTTTGGTTGATCTGAATCCAAACACATCAAGTGGTTGTACAAATCGTGCAGTTCTTTAGTATATTGTCAACCATTACGTCTTTGCCATCCTTCATCCAACTTGCAATAAATAATCTGTCTTTGAATGGATCCCAGTGGTGAAACAGTAGCAAGTTCAAACCATCATGTCAATATTCATTGCTAATAATGTTGTAGTTAACGCGTTTAAATGCGCATATATTCATTTTTTTCATATAAACTTCCAAGTTAAATCTCTTCAACAGTTCTCAACCATACAGGAATTTTATTAGCTTGTTGTAATCAGCATGAATTGGTATTTCGAATGCCATGCTTAGTTTCTCTGCAGGCGAGTGCTTTTTCCCGAATTTTTCTTGTTAGACGATGTCTGAAAAATATGAGTGTTCCCTCCTATATAGTCTATATAATATACAGTAATTGTTGTCACTGGATTCAACGTTATTTAAAGGGACATTCAGTACTATTAAATTGGATCAAACATTTCCAGTTTGATATTGAATAAGCTAAAAAATATCAGTGACAAAACGAAACTCAATTTAAGTACAGGGAATGGACTAGAGACTCACACTTTTATGGATAAAAAATACACACTGTATTCTACACTTTTAAAGTAATTCTTTAGACCCGAACTAAAATTAGAAGAATAAAGAGCAAGAAGAAAATATACAAATCAAAGACAAATTGGTTCAAAATTCAAAAGTTCCGATATTAAACGCTACAAACTTTAAATGACAGAAAGTCATCCCAACAAAGTCCAATTAATTAGGTTCTTTAAATTTTTATAAGCATAACAGAGAAATACTTATGAAAAAGTCATTGAGGAGATTAAACACTTCACATTGAAGACACCTTATGAATGAAAATGTCTTGATCGACACTGGCACAGAGAACGTGAATCCACAATGAACAATCCACACACTTTATCCGTTCTTCTCCATAACAATATGAGCGGCTCGGGTGAACATAATACTAAACACCACTTTCGGTGAAATTGAACTATTATAAAGGTAAACAAGACAGTTCTGTCGCTGTTTGTTGAGGTCTGTGTTCAATTGGCTCCCATACCGTGAGTTGAATGCGAATGGAGATAAGGCGAAGGTCAGTTGTGAGTGTGGGTATATCCAGCATACTACCTGGTTGTAGCTAGGCCTTTGATGAGGGTGTCGCGACTAAGCAAACAGTGCGGCGGTGGTTTAACAAGTTTACAGACGGTGACGAAACACCCGAAGACGCACCACGTGCCGGAAGACCAACACACGTACAAAATGAGGCAGCATTTGGGGCGAACAGTGGCCAGACATGTAAGAAACTGGGACTACAATTCAGTGTGAGTTTAGAAACCATTCGGAAGCACCTGCATCAACTTTGGAAGCCTTACAAGTTGGCTCGACGAGGCCCACTTTATTTGACTCCGGACCAGAAGGCAACGCGAACAGACACATGTGTTTCTTTGCTGTCTCGTCTGAGGAAGGAGCCATTTTTGGACAGGGTGCTGATATGTGATGAGAAGTGGGTCCTGTACGAAGCTCCACGGCACCGTCATCATTGGTTAGCATTCTATCAACCGGTACCAAAACAGCCGAAATCAGCACTGCACCAGAAGAAGGTCTTTCTGTGTATTTGGTGGACTGCTCGCTGCATCGTACATCGGAAACTGCTACCAGCTAGTGAGAGCATCAGTGCAACTGCGTACTGCCAGCAGTTGAGCCATGTTCAAGAAAAACTCAAAACTCTACATCAGCGGTTCTGAATCGCAAAGGGGGGCCTTACGTGTCTATGATGACCCGGGACACAATTCTACGCTTTGCATGGAAAATTATTGCATGCCCAGACATTGCACAGTCCGATTATCAGCTGTTCCAGTCCTTGGACAATCACCTTAGAGGATGCTAATTCAAATCCTTAGTAGAAGTGCAAAATGCACTTGATACCTTCTTCACTTTTCGACTCACCAAGTTCTACCGCGATGGAATCTATGGCCTTCCAGAACATTGGCAGAAGGTCGTCGATGCTGATGGGAAGGTGAAATATCAATGTTCGAAAGTGATGGTGGGTGATAAAGCGACAGAACTTTCTTGGTTACCTTTATAGGTGGAAAGTATTGTGATCGAACCGCAGAAGATTATGTAGGTAGTTTACTTTTGAAAATTTACCTGCAGAAGGGAGGGAAAGTTTGTTTGGCATGTGTTATTGCATTGAATTTCATGGGAATGTTAAATCTTCTTTACTCGAAACTTATGAAATGTGACATATTATGTCCGTCCGAGCCACTCGTACTATGCTAGTCAATGAAGAGTAAGTGAAATTAAATGAGATTATTTTCTAGCTTAACGTCCCACAGTTATGTCCTTTAGGTTAAAGGAGACAGGTGATTAATTAAAGTGAATGATGTGAAATTAAATTTTTTTGTGATCTCCCACTGGGAATCGAATGCGGAATCACGTGCAGTTGTTAAGCACTAGATACAGATGAGGGGGTATGAAAATTCAGTAATCTGCTAGTGTCAAATTACTGATGGGTTACCTCGTTAATTTTACAGACAATATATAATAATAATGTGAACTAAATACTAAATCCCTTGAACGAAGCGTTTTAACTTGGAGAAAATATAGGCAACACAGTAGTTTCATTTCAGATTTTTCTGGGTCTAAGAGGGGGGGGGGGATTGTCAATCAATATAAGTGTTTCACGTTTTCTGTTAGTGGCGTATATTATTAGCTTACAATTTATTGAATGTATGTGTTTCCTCAAATTCAGGGGTAGCAATAGCCTTTCCGAAAGGACGCCTCTGGGACAAAACACTGTAGAGTCCGCTATTCCAATTGTTTAAATATAGTTTCCAAATTGTTCTCCAGACGTTAAATGAATATTGCATTGATAACATTCGCTTTTCTTCAATAGCCCCGCTTTCAAGTACTATGCAGACCGAACTTTTAACTTTTCTTCGATAATTACCCGAAAAGCGGGAGACCAGAGCGGCTAAAGTACCATTGTACCGAACTCAATAATAATCATTTTTCTCTTACTACTACTAGAATCTAGGAGGTAAAAACTGGGTGCCCAGACTATGATAAGTATATCAAAAACTTTCAAAAACATAAATAATAGCTTCAATTATTTTAGTTACTCAAAAAACTGAGGGGTGCCTAGAACCCCTGGCCCGGGATTAGATCCACCACTGGAAATAAAGTAATTTGTAAATCGACATTCCCAGTTGTCGATCAGAATACCTAGATAAAGGAACAATATATTTTGTAAGTTGGTTAATTTTTTAATATTACTATACTTTATGTTACACCAGTGACATAAAATGAGATCAAATGGTGGAACGAGAATGCAGGAGGAAATAGCAGAACTCCGACAAAAACCCAAGGACATGGTATAATCCACCGGAAACTTACATGGTATGGGATCGGACCCGAGGCCGATCGTACCAAAGGTGAGCTCTTTGCCATTGATTCAATGTGCTCTTCAAAGTTTTCCAATTGTGTAGTTTAATGCATCTTCTTTTCTTTTGGAGAGGCTTAGGTAGAGTCTTTCTAAATTTTCCATGATGGAAACCACTCTTGTATTCCATATTGTATCGAAATATTTTGTTATGGTTACAGAAAGTTTTACAGAGTATTACTTATCAGAATTACGAATATTAATGAAATATCTGTAGAATATACATCTCTTGATATCCGTAGAAAACTGCACAATATTCTCGTATAGACCTTACGTCGACAATCACTGGAACTATAGCTTATTGAATGCAAGGCGGAAGAAGAGCGTATAATTTACGTATGTGCCTGTGGTTAGAAGTGGTCAAAAGTTTCTTTTTATGTGGTTCTTCTATAACAAGATAAAACAAAAAATCCATAAAATTTGTCCTTTTTTATTTATATATCTATAACACGGAAGTGATGTCATTGATTTTTATTATATTTCTTTTACAAACATGGTTACGTAATCATTTACTTCCGCTTTGTAAGACGTTGGAATCAAAGCCACAGTTATTCATGAATAATTTCTCTTATTCTTTTTTGTCTATCGTTAGCTCTGTTTTTTTACCTCTATTTTGTGGTTTAATTGGCTAATCTAATTTGTGACTAAGTATTAATTATATGATTAGCAACCACAAAGAGAAAACAATGATGTTGACATACTAGTTAATCAGGCCAAATCATTTGCGGATTTTTCGGTTTTTATGGGAGGTCAAAAATTAAATAACAAAATGGTTTACCAGAATGATTAAGTAGAATCACGGAAATAAAAGTTAGAAATTGGCGAAATCCATATATTTTTGCTTTACTTATTGGAGAGGGGTGGAAGACATTGGTGGCTTAGTGGTAAGCACACATTCTCTCTGGTTCTAGGGGTCTCTAGTTCGATCCTAGAACAAGTGAGATTGTAGTAGATAACATTGTGTCTGGTTTTTCTCGTGATTCTCTTGTTTCCTTCCACATTCTCATTCTACAAATACATTTCGTTTAATCGTCTGTCTTCATTAGCATACAATGTAAGGTAAAAGCTGAGAGATTTCATTTCAATCCATTTGCATAGCTTCTTCAGTACGCAGAAAGAAAAGTAGTGTAATAAGTCATTTTTTTCGAAATTCTGATTCTTAGTGTTACTAAAATCAATTTTCCATCATGTATTTTTCCTTCTATCTTGTTACTATCCTAAAGGTCTCTTTCTCAATTGATACCTAAATCTCTATATAGAAACCTTATGGGAGTATCCCCTATAAAGAGCGACCGACCTTTCCAGCAGATTTAATAATCCAGATAGATATTTTATTCCGGATTGTGTAAGCTCTTTAATTCACCTACTTACTTATGTTCTCTTTTCTTTCAAAGTTTAACTCACTATTCATAGTTTAACTTACAGCTCACATTTTAATTTACACTTGATAGTTTAATTCACAGTGCAGTTTAACTTGTAATTCATAGTTTAACTCACTGCATACGATTAAGCATACAGCTCACATTTTAACTTATTGTTCACAGATAAGCTAACAGCTTATTTCACAGTTCAGTGTTTAACTCACTGCATACATTTAAACATACAACGCACAATTTAACTCACTATTTAGTGTTTAACTCACAATTCACAGTTTAACTCATTGGTCAAGCTTAACTCACAGTTTACAGCTCAAAATTAAAGTTTACTTATAAATCATAGTTTAATTCACATTTCACGGTTGAAGACACAGTTAACAGGTTAACTAACAGCTCATAGTTTAACCCTTAGATCAGGATTTATCTCACATTTACAGTGTAACTCACAGCTCACAACTTAACTCACAGTTCTTTCTTGTAAGGCTCTTCTCAATTTTCACATCTATGCAGCATTTTCTATGTTGGATACAGCGATACGAAGAAATCGCTTCTTTATTTCGCTTATATTTCATCTTTAACTGTTCCTTTCGCGAGGTCGGAAATATAGAAGCAAGAAGTTTTAAAGAAAAAGAAATTGAAAATATGAAGGAAATGAAATGAATTATATATACACGAGAGTTCCGAGTTTCCCACGTAAATTATAGAAACATTGATAATTTCGTCTGTGTTCAATAACTAGATTAAATCGCGAGTTTATTAAGATAAAACATACAGTCCAACTGCATTGTAAACGAACAATGAAACAAATACAACTGTTTTGTAAATTAATAAGAGATTTCATGTTTGAGTTTAAGAAAGAAAAAAAAATTAACTGGACAAAAAAAAAAAAAAAAAAAAAAAAAAAAAAATTCAAGGAAGCACCCATGGGGTATGCACCGGGTTCGGATCCCTTTAATCTTCCTAACTCAATATACACTTGTATACTTTGTTGTATACAATAAAACTACACTTGTTTAACAGAGAAATGATTGATATAGCATGAGCATTTGATTTTACGCTTCTTCTGTACTCTTTCTCTTATAAAAACATTGTAGTTCTATTTTTTTTTTCTGAAAATATAGGTGGAAGTGTTTACTTCTCGTCTTTTCGGGTGGAGAATATTACCCGTTTCATACTAAATTGTGTAGTAGGGCTTGTAGTAGTGGACGCCATTTGCCCATTTAATCGGCAGTTAAAATGCTTTCTACAAATCCATACGAGGTGGTTAGCTCTTCCGAAAGCTCTCGAGCCTGTTTGAACAAATCATTTAAGGCACTTTTATTTTCTTTTCTTTTCTTTTCTTTTCTTTCTTTCTTTCTTTCTTTTTTTCTTTTTGCACGTTTTCATCTGTTTTTGATGTCGGAGGATGTTTCGATCATTGCTCGTTTTCTACCGACTCCTTGCAGCAGCTGTTTCAAATCGCTCACACTACTTGTAAACAGTCTTCAGTGTCACTGTTTCATCGCCGTACACTGATTTTGACATTTCGTGATCTTCTTTGGCTTCTTCCCCCCCCCCCCTTCCCGGCTTAGAACAAAACTTAATATTGGCGCACGATAGACACTCTTAACACGTCCTTCTTTTGTCTCTTTTCTTACCGAATTTTCCAAGGATGTTATAAAATAGAGGATCTGCCCATACGTATCTTCATCCTATGAACTCAGTGAAGCCAAAAAATAACTGAGCATCATCTGAGCCTGAACATCTGATTGGCTACTCTCGTTTCCACCATGTTTGTTAGCTCGAAACATTGTGATCTTAGTGGCGCGAAGTGGGCAGAGTAGGTGTGGCGAAACTGTGACGTATGGCTTCACGATTTTGTTGTATGGGCAGATCCTCTATTTTATAACATCCTTGGAATTTTCCCTAGTTTGTTGAGAGTCCAATTCCTATAACACAAGTTACGTGATAATATTAATTCAGCTATATTAAAGGAAGTAACAATCACATATGTTTCATTTATTTGCTTCTTCCTTGTATTTTTTTAACTTTTTCTTTCACTTTTTCATAACAAAAAAAGTATGCACAAAAATGAAATCTTTGAGGTTTACATCCTACGTTTATACCAGCTAGGCTAAAAGAGACGGCGATGATGAGAAATGAAGGAAATGGTGGAATGAAGAAAATGGGTGAAAACGGGCGAACCCCGAGAAAACCCACGCACACGCTGTTTGTACACTACAAAGTTCACTTGGCGCTAGCTGGAATCGAACCAAGGACCCCATGCACCAGAGGTGAAATCCCAACTACAAAGCTGGGCGTTTTCATTCGAAAGCCTACAGCTATATTACAAGGAATTATCTTAGGTTGCCCAAAAATACACACAAATACACTAAACCAATAATTAGTGCAAATTATAATACTTTGAACACACACATACACAAAATATACACAAACTATTGCTATTGTTTTCGTTTATTTCTTAAGTACAAAGAACAAATTAAGCATTTATATTGATTAATCTGTGAGCGTGAGAATTTGCCTGGATTTTCGATATTTCATCGGAAAATTCCCTTTTTCCCTTTTTACTAAATTTGCCTATGAAATTTCCCTATGTTAGGGAAATTTCCCTCAAACTACGGACACTGCAACTAACATGTCATAACTTGTTCAAACTCGACACTGACTGTACCAAAAGTTAGGGTCTACCGAGCTTACTAGTTGAAATGGATAAAACATCAATAGATGGTAAGGTGCAACTACATTCACTGTATTTACAAGTAGTATGTGTGTTACTGTTAGCAGAAATCAAAGCACAATAGATAGTTATGCTACTTAACATTGCGCATGTTTTTCGAAGACAATACATAAATAAATACTCTATTCGAACAGAAAAAAACCTACCAATCTCATCAGACTGGCAACGAATACAGGCCCGTTTCCAGGGGGGTGTAGGGGGCCGGCCTCCCCCTAAATTTTTGCTGGCCACCCTAAAATTTTCACGGCAAATGAACTATAATACGATGATAAACTATAGTATGGTTGGATCGCCCCCCCCCCTAACCCTTACATTTTTGGGCTGGCTACCAGCCTAAACGAATATGATACTTTTTAACACATTAAAAATTCACTTTTTTTTTTTTCGAAAACTATCATGAGAATTTACCTTCTAGAATGTCACTTTGTTTACTTGGAGATGATCTGTTGGTTGGTATGGCTTATTTATTTTTTTTATTTATTTTTGATAATATTAAAGTTGAAGAATTAATCATAATTTTTAGTTATGCCACATGAACCATACTATATATTATCATCTAGGGGCGGATCCAGGACTTCTGGGAGGGCAGTGGGTTGTAATACTGCTACTTAGAGCTACTTTTAAGAGCTCTAAACTCTGGGATGGGTTTTATTTATTTATATAAAATAAGAAAGTTTCCTCTTCTGGGTGTGGGGTGGGCAATTGCCCCGATCGCCCGTGGATCCGCCACTGTAATCATCTCGCTACTGTCACAATGAAAAGTTTAATGAGGGTATTCTTAGGTATTAATTTCATCTTGATAGGTGTAGTGCTCAGTGAACATCATCCATTTTTTTTTAATGTTTTGCAAAGAGTTCGATTTTTTGAAGACGATGATGAAGATTTCAGGTCACCCCCCACATCATTTTGTTCAGCTTCATTCGACGTATCGATTTGCATATGTCCAGAGTAGGGATGGCTAATTCCGGATTTTAAAATCGAAAAAATCCGGATTTCGCAAAAAGATCCGTCATTCGGAAAAATTCTTGAATTTAGAAAATTATGAATTTCGGAAAAATTACGGTTTTTGAAAAAATCCAAAATTTGGAAAATTTCGCAATCCAGACAAGTTCCGGATTTCGAAAAACCCATACGGAAATTTTTTGGAATCTGCAAAGTGAAATTTCAGATTCCGGAAAATTTTGGCCATCCCTAGTCCAGGAATTCCAGACGTCTCGGTGTAGCCGGAACAGTCTCAGATTTACATAATTGTCCCCTAAAAGATAACTGTTCAGAAACTCCAAATGTTGCAGTTTCTTCTTCAAACATGAATTTCCATTCGTGCAATACTTTACACACACACACACACACTTATATATACTTTCATAGCCGTTCAAATGCCGATGAATCCTCTTTTACTGACTACATCACAGTTCATACAACAGGTAGTCTTCTCAATCTTCCTCGCTGTACTCGCCCTATCAGCAACACCACTCCCGATATCGCAGTAGTCTCAAATACCATCATTAATCGCTGCACTATTGATGTTTTGGACCTAATGGGCAGTGACCATGCACCCATCAAACTAATCTATCATTCAGGTCTGGCTTCAGTTAAGTCCTCATTTTCACCACGTATATCACTCCGTTACGATAAAGCCAACTGGCCACAATATCGTACGTATCTCGAAAACACTTTGGCTGATTCCGAAGCTCCTACTACCCCAGAAGAACTTTCACATCAGGTCAATCTCATAACCACTTCCATTCAACAGGCATCTGCACTTCATATCCCTCAATCTGAATCAATCCCATACCGTCCTAAACTACCCCCACAATATCTAACATTAGTCCGTCGATCACGCCAATCTTACCGTGAGTTTCTTCACACCAGAAATCCAGAAGCTCTAAGACTTCATCATCAACTTCAACGAACAGTCCGCAACTACATTTCCGCTTACAAATTACGCCAATGGGTTAAAACTTGTAATCAACTCTCCGATACAACTCATCCTACTCGCTACTGGAAACGCTTTAATGCTCTTTGTGGCAAACACACTAAGACTCCATATCCGATTCTTTTACACGATACACCCCTACATTCCGACAGCGAGAAAGCAAATGCATTTGCTGACTATCTCCAAACTATCTTCACACCCTCAGAGTCTGACAACATTCCTCATCCAGTCAATCAAGTCGATCTTAACCGTCATTCACTTCAACCTCATATCTCTCATAGAGTTCCCAATCATACTCTTACCCATCCCATCACAGTCTCAGAAATCACCAGTGTCATTCAGCGCAAACGCAACACCTCACCAGGTTTTGATTCGATCACCTATCGGCATATTAAAGAAAGCCCCGCTATATTACTCACTCTTCTGGCACTCATTTATACGTTTATCTTACGCACAGGGCTTTTTCCAACGGAGTAGAAAGTATCGAAAACACTCATGTTTCCCAAACCTGGTAAACCACAGTCAGATGTTTCTTCATATCGACCCATCCAGTTGACATCCACACTGAGCAAAATATTCGAGCGCATTCTGGTGAAACGCCTCCATCCATATTTACAAGACCGCCAACTTCTTCCGACTCATCAAGCAGGTTTCCGTCCCTCATTCTCCATTAATGATCAGCTCCTTCGACTAACCACGCTCATAACCAACCATTACAACTCCATTCAACCCTCGTGTCTCGTCCTTTTCGACCTTGAGAAAGCCTTTGACAAGGTTTGGCATCTGGCGCTAATTTATAAACTCATAAAATTTCAGTTTCCGATGACATACATTCGCCTCATTTATCATTTTCTTGTCTGTCGTATATCTTATATTTCCATTAACGAACAACTCTCACATCCCATTTTTCCCATGTGCGGTGTTCCTCAAGGTTCCGCCCTTTCCCCACTATTATATATTATTTTCGTTGCAGACCTTCCACATCTTCCTCCTGACGTCCATCTCTTTCAGTACGCTGATGATACAGCTTTTCTCGCACTTGGCAAAACTATACACAACATCAATCATTCATTACAAATAGCCATCAATCGCTTCACGCACTGGTGTTCTAAGTGGAAACTTAAGATTAATGCCACCAAAACCCAAGCTATTGTTTTCATACCGCCCCGAAAACGTACCAAGGTCCACCGAAATCCATCTCTTTTGTCACTCCATGTTCATAATGCAGCCATCGTTCCAACCCGAACCGTTACATACTTAGGCATACTATTCGATCATCATTTAACGTGGAAACCGCATCTCAACCGTGTGAAAACTAAAGCTTACAACCGCCTCAACCTCTTGAAACGACTAACTGGCACAACCTGGGGTCTCTCATCACACATAGTTCTTAACACATACAAGCCCTTCCTCCGCCCAGTTCTTACTTACGGTTTTCCAGCCCGGATTTTTGCTCCTTACTCACATTATCAGAAATTAGCCATTCTTGAGAGACATGCTTTCCGCATCGCCTTCCGTATTTCTCTCCCGAGTCCAACTCGGGACCTCTATTCTTTAATATCATTTCCTACTCTTACCTACCATCTCGAAACTCTCCGTTTAAAATTCATTACTCAACGCTACACACATCACCATCCTCTATTGTTTGAAACTATGCATCATCTTGCACTCCACTCCTCTCCTGCACGGTACTATCATACCCCACTTCACCTTCTCTTTACTTTATATTGCTACACAGTCCCTCCCGACCATCTCGATCTACAGATTCTCCAAGATTATCGTTTGCATATTCATCTCCCGCATGTCTTTCCATCATATGCACAGTAATTCCATCTCACTAACAGGGTTCACCATGTCTCCATAGCCTAGAGCAGCCCCTAGGCAGAAGATAACCACATTCGTCTTTCTAACACTTTGTGTCGTGTTGTGGCGTCAAGTGCACTTCATCTCATCTTTCATTTTCATCATGACTTCCACATATCGCTTATCACTACCTTCACATTTGTTGTCTGATTTCTCACGCTTGCCATATTATGTATGTTTCTTTACCATTCTTGCTATATTATATGTAGTATTATGTATCCTATATTTCGTATATTATATATGTAGTATTTTTTTTCACGTATAACCATGATTTATGTTTCCAGTTAGCCTACAAGCATGTTTATGATCGTAAAGATCATAATGTCCTTCCAATAACATGTTTAAGAAATAAAGATTATAATCATAAATAATAACCCATAGCCCACCACCCATACCTTCTTCCCATAATGGTTCTCCTAACTCCCTTCCCTAAAAGAGGGTGTAGCCCTCTAAAAGAATGCTAGCCTTCGGCTAGCCTTAAAAAAATAATATATATATATATATATATATATATATATATATATATATATATATATATATATAGTATAGCACTAGTATAGCACTAAATTCGTTGTACAGAAGCAGAGGAGTGATTCCTGAGAGTAAAACAAACAAAAAAGTTCCAATAAAAATAGGGCGAAAACCCCGTAGTTTACGTGTTATAGGCTGCTGAAACCATGAAAAAATGAATTTTAAAGGTTCATAGCTCCAAAATTATGGAACCTACTGTAGTCGGGTCAAGACTTCACTTAGAAAGTATGTGCTCTAGCCAAAAATACATGTTTTAGAATCCTAAGGTACTCACGCAACAATTTTTAAGGAGGTAATTGGAGAGTACTTTATATCATAGGCCCGTATTCAAACTTCCTCTATAAAAATTGTTGTGGAAGGACCTCAGGATTGTGAAACACGCATTTTTGGATAGGGCAGATACTAGTTCCTAAGTGAAGTCTTGAGCCGACTACGGTAGATCCCATAGTTTTGGAGCAATGGACCTTTAGAATTCATTTTTTCATATTTTCGGCAGCTTATAACACGTAAAGGATGGGGTTTTCGCCCTATATTTATTGGAACTTTTTTGTTTGTTTTACTCTCAGGAATCACTCCTCTGCTTTTGTATGACGAATTTAGCGCCATACTCTATATATACAGGGAGTTAATGGACTATACCGACGAACTGTAAGAGCTGATTCCTCACATCAAAATAAGAGGGAAAGTTCGTATGAACCTATGGCGAAAAGTGAATAGTTTCAGAGCTAGGGCTGCCCAAAACCGCGAAAAAGCTAAATTTCAATAGGCCCTATTTCGAATTCCAGAAACTTTGAAGGGTGGTTCTTATCAGCGTAAAGGAAGCCACGCATATACAATCCAAAAATGCATATTTAATCAATTGTCAATTTATGGCCACTAAAATAACCAATACACATTACCTAACAAGAAAGTAATATATACGAAAAAGGAAACTCACCTCGAAACAGGTCGATTAGATGCGGTAATTTCCATCTTCTTTATGTATTTGATCTGCAGCAAACAAATTCGTACTTTTCTTTTGTTCCTTTACGCACTAACTTTTCCGCTAATCAAGCTACCTATGACTACCCAGAAGTCAAGTAGATATGCATGACCTTGTAACTAAATATTTTTGTCAGTAAACTAAAACCTTAAGATTTGGTTGGCATAACAAAATTAATCAACCCAATATTTTGACCAAAAAATATATATATATATATTAATGGTGAAACACATTTGGTGTAATCGAATAAATAAAGTGACCAAATGTCCTGATCAAATAAATTTGATATTCCTCAGGAGGTCATTTTTACAGTGTAATTTCTCCTTTTGTTAAATTTTGTGCTAGGTACAGAATCACTAAACTAACTTAATATGAAAAAATAAAAAGGATTCTAATATATATATATATATATTCTAGACACTTCAGTACAGTCCTCTTGGATTTATGCGCGGTGTCAGTATCCCACAATTGCAAAAAAAAAAAAAAAAAAAAAAAAAAAGCCCATAA
Organism: Thermobia domestica; assembly: GCF_964235325.1. Classification (NCBI taxonomy): domain Eukaryota; kingdom Metazoa; phylum Arthropoda; class Insecta; order Zygentoma; family Lepismatidae; genus Thermobia; species Thermobia domestica. The sequence continues at coordinate 44,233 of NW_027656389.1, forward strand.
AGGTTTTAAGCTGTTGTTTTCAGGGTCATACTTGCGCGAATCAGCATTTTTCTAGAATTAAAGTAGTGAAAACTAAACAGAGGAACAGACTGGTACTTCTAGAAAGATACGGTAGTTTGTGTATTGGCCTGTCAACCACAAAAGGTAGGTGTTGACAAAGTCTGTGTAGCACTCCATGCGCAGACTTCATATTACTTTTAGTGGTGGGTTTCTCAAAGAAAGAAACAAATAAAGAAAATAATATGTACTTGAATATTTTAAATCTGATTTCAGATATAGATAAGGTGGTATTTCAAGCAGTTATCTTTGTATTTGTCCGCCGCCGCTCGATGTGTTGTCTTTTGAAGAGTGCGCCACTTCCGTGTCAACATCGACCAATGTATACTGATGACTGATACTTATATGTCAGGGATGTCACCATCATTATTACCATTATTGTTGATCAAAGCCAACTAACTGTGTTGCGATACCGTGGGTGTTCAATGAAGTGTGTAGTTGATCGTAAAAGGTTGGGAACCACTGATTTTCACATATGGTCAAAGACCTGGTGGGTTCTGAAGTTATTGGCCATCAAAGTTAAGGTTTGGAAATAGCATTTTTTTTCTTCTTCAGATAAATAGTGGATAAATAGTCAGATCAATTCACTAGTCGCGATGGATGATTGTACTCATCTTATCCTGACCAATTTTCGCATGATGGTTGATCTTTATAAACTTAGTAGTTCGCATATGTAATATTATGGTTTCCAAATTTTTCGTTCTGAATTATTTCCCAGCGAAATTGGGGTTTTAGTCTTATTTGAGTCGAAACTCCAAGTCTGATGCTCAATAACTCAGGAATCAAATTCTTGTACACCGCGATATTGTATATCCATGTTAAGGTTATGAAAGTCTACCAACATTTCAAATTTGGTCAAGTGGAGGCCTTTGATTACCGATTTATTGGCCACCAAATTTCGGGCTTGAACTTAACAAGTCTCTTATGGGAATTAAGTGCAGTGTGTATCTATAATCAAAATTTGATAAAAATCAATGAAGGACGAATGCTTTTCCGCTACAAGGAATTTACTAGTATTATGTTTTATTCTAACAGAAGCTAACATTACTATGTTATGAAATTTTTATTTCTGACATTGCAAATGATTTTTTTGTTTTACGTTTTTATTTCTCGAACATCCCAATTCTTTTTGTAACATGCATCGGTTTCTTCCCCTACCTCCTGTGTAACGGATGAATAGGATCAGTGACGTAACTATGGGGCAAACGGGGCTTGTCTCTCGTAGGGCGCCGGGTTGGGAGGGCGCAAAATTGGGCAAATATTTGGGGAGGCGTTTTGTTTTGGTTGGTCGGGGGGGGGGGAGCGCTAAGGCGAGTTCTTGCCCCGGGCGACGACTAGCGTAATTTCGTCGTTGGATAGGATGAGTCTCATGTTATCAGAAAACAGTAGAATGCTTTCAAATATTCTTCATTGCATCGTATAAAATTTCCTGAGTTATTTTTACTCCATTACGCCTGACTTGGCTCCGAGAAATGTAATTGGAAAATGGCATATCATGAGAGACGTAGCTAGAGATTTCGGGGCCCGGAGCGAAGTAGACTTCGGCGCCCCCTATACTCAACATACCAAACTTTTGCATCCTTTTTTTTTTTCTTTCTTTGAATATAAGAGAACCAGGTTTGGTTGTTATACTATGCTGAATTTTTACCAAGCTCCATTGGACAGACCATTGCAACATCCAAAAGCGTTCATTATGTATTCTTTTACAAATAAGAACTGTTTTCAAGAGACTCTTTTGGATTAAAATTTCACAAAACTACATTTGGTTGTATACAAATCCACTTGGAGAACAGTTATGAAAATTTACAGCTATTTACATCGTTTCATACTACCGATAAGAAATGGAATTTCAATACAACAGAAACAATGTGCTTTTAAAATGTTCGAAATAGGTGACAGCATTAATTTCTAGTAATACTTGTAAACTTATGTAATTTTATTCTGTATGAGACTACACAAATAGCATTTTAATTTCGATTCGTTTAATACCAGCAATTAAATGAATTGAATTTACTAATGATAGACTTTCTTTTATTACTCTTAAGAGTTGGTGGTGTGATATTGTTTTAAATATGCATGCCCCAACAGAAGATAAGGATGACGGGATTAAAGACAGTCTTTGCGAAGAAGTAGTAGGGCTAGAACGGGTATTTGTCCAACTCCCGCGATACTATATGAATATTCTATTAGTAGATTTCAATGCGAAAGGGAAAGAAAGTCTGCATAAGGAAGGTAATGACAACGGCGTTAGAATCGTGACCTTTGCAACATCGAAAAACCTTATCGTGAAGAGTACAAAATTCCCACATAGCGATGTTCATAAATACACATGGATCTCGCGAGATGGAAGAACACACAATCAAATTGTTCACGATTTAGTAGATAGAAAAATACAGTCTAGCATAATTGATGTTCAGTCATTCAGAGGACCTGACTGTGACCTGGTAGCAGCGATAATAAGAGAGAGATTGTCGTTGAATAAAGGAAATATTCAACATCTAAAAACGAAGTTTAGTTTAAAGAAATTAGAGGAGAACCAGGCTAGACGGGAATACCAGATTAAAGTGTCGAATAGATTCTTGGTTTTAGAAGGTTTTAGAGCACTAGTGTTGAAGATACTTGGGTTCAAATTAGGATAGCAGTAAAATTTCAGCAAGAGAAAAAATAGGGCACGCGGAAATACGTACTAACAAACCATGGTTCGACTAGGAATGCATTAAACTAGCGGAGAAGGGGAAAAAAGGCGAAACTACGTTGGGTACCAAATTCGAACGATATAACTACACAAAATTTCGTTGCCATCAGATGGGAAACTTCCAAAGTATATAGAACAAAGAAACGTGATTTTTTGAACGTTAAAATTAATGAACTTCAAGATAATAGTAAAAAAAAAAAAAAAAAAAAAAAAAAAAAAACATGTATAAGGGCATCATCGAATTTAAGAAAGATTATCAACCTAGCGCGTATAATTTAAAGAGAGATGACGAAACAATTCTCACTGATACAGATGGCATCTTGAATAGTTGGAAAGATTTCTTTGACGATTTGCTTAACACGCAGGCAAATCTAATGTTCGTGTGGAAAGGGAAATGCACAGCAGAACCATCGCTATAAAGAAATTGTCTCCTGGTATAGACGAATTTCCGGCTGAGTTAATTTTAGCAGGAAGGGAAAAGTTTGGAACCAGATACACAAACTCATTCTCCTTATCAGTAACAAGGAGGAATTACCACAAGAGTTGAAAGAATGAATAATTGTTCCAATTCACAAGAAAGGCAACAAAGCAGGTTTTGATCACTATCGAGGCATTTCTCGTCTGTCAACATCTATAAAATCCTCTCAAATATTCTATTAGCAAGATGGATCCCATACGCAGATGAAATTATTGAAGATTATTAGTGTGGGTTTAAAAGAAACCAATCAACTAACGTTCAGCTCTTATAAAGCTGAGAAGTGTATTCACTGCTTCCAAGTAGGTCAACCAAAATCTAAAAGTTAACTGATTTCCATGCTTATCTACAAATTCCTGTAGTTTTGTTACAAATGCTGGAAGATTACAAGTTAACTCCTTCACTGTGCTTCTGACTTGTTCATGATGTCCTTCACTTGTTCCATCTGAGAGGTGATAGAATGTGTTGCCACTTCTTTAGGAAAACGCTAATATCGAAGAGTATTCAAAGATGTTGTTGCTTTAGGAGCAGGCGCAGATCCAAGGGGAGGGCTGTAGCCCCACCCCCTTTGACGCTCTTGTATACATTGGATAAAATGGACTTTAATCCTACTTTCTTTATACTGGATAAATCGGCAAACTATGGTTTAGCCCCTTCCTTGATCATATCCTGGATTCGCGACTGTTTAGGAGCACCATACAAGGCCAATATAAATTGCTTGCCTGCTTTTGTTACGTCTTTAGCTTTTGCATTGGGTGAATACTGAAATAATTTGTCCTAGACTAGGCTGTGTTTGGAGAAGTCGGAATGCCTTTTCTTCCCTTGGCCAAACAAATATGACGTGGTGTCACATCCGGAAACAGCATGTAGAAATAGCATCCCTTGACATAAATCTCCAAAGAGAATTAATATGGTAAGTCCGTGAAGGGCATTTTCCCACAGACGACTTTTGAAAGTAAATAGGCACATTATAGGGTGCAAGTGTAATTAGAAGGACTAGTAAATCGACATTTATGCGAACCACCACAATTGCTTTCTCTTCTGCCATCTCCAGTGATATCCTGTCTATCAATGTATTAACATCAGTCTGTGCTTGCCGCGTCGAAGTATTTCCAAACTCAAGGTGATTTCTTAAACCAGCAAAAAATCGTTTCTTATTTTCAGAATTGCTCAGAAACTTCTCTTGGGCTACCGTGCACGTAATATTTTCTGTGAAGTGGATGTCAAGTGACTTAGGTTTTACTTGACGATTCCTATACTCTTCACTTTTCGTGCTGGGCATGGAATAACCATCAAAGACGACAAAGTAGTTATTACCAAAATACTTCCTCACATAGGTGGAATACAGTCCATATAATTCTTTGTAAGCCAGGCATTGTGGCCAAACAACTCTTCGCAATAAATATCTACCATCTACAATACAGGCACAATCTTGAGGAGAACATAGATACTTGTCACTTTCGATACAATTAGCTATTATATCATAATACGGACTTCGGTGTTCTCATGTAACAATCATCAGAAATAAGGACTGAATTGTTAGTTCATGGTTTGAACATTTCTGGAGGCCCTCATTGGTTTTCGCAACACAATTTACTCTGAAGAATAACTGCGTGGTGTCTATAAGAGTAGCCACACCGTCGTTGATTTTGACAGCGTTAGTCATATGTGCTAATGTCCACTTTCTGTCATTTCGATTTAAATGAACTTCCTTAAAAGATTTCCCTACAATTCGTCTCGCTGCAGCTTTTCCAACATCAACTGCATCATCACAATTAATAGCCTTACTTGCTGTAATACCATGTGATAAAGATATAAACTCAGAACGGTTTCTGAGCTGAGAATTAGGTGCAAACCTCGCCACCACTTTTGAACAATAGTTACAACCGCGTACTTGTTGTGAATTCCTAAGCTAAATGTGCTGTTTGTAGTAGACACTTTCTACCACTGTTGCCACACTTGGTACAATTGTACCAAATTCAGCCCTTTTTGTCATTCGTCGGCCCGTTGGTACCACGCTGGCATTTTCAGCCCCTTTAGTGAAAAATTTGGTACATTTCTACCGAATTCAGCACCATTTAATAATACTTGTCACATATTCAAAAGTGTCAGTAAGACTTTCTCTACATCCCTTCCTTTTGATGTCTTTCAGGGAAGCTTCTAGGACCCTGGACCGGTTGTACATCTTTTTACAAATGTCAGTTTACTTACCTTATATTCTTCTTACAGTCTATAATACCTTATCCTCCTTCGGTCGTGAAACAGGCGAGAATAAAGTGCAATAATTTATATTTTAACATTTTATTATTTACAATGTACACTCGAACTCGGAAATGATTGATTTGTTCCTAGTTTTATATTTTTTATATATGGCCATAATACCGTTTAGGTTTATTGGTCACTTTGAAATAGAGGCGCGTTTGGTTTCGTTACAATACATACCGAAGATGATAATTGTTTTCCCTTTTAATTTGCGGCCTCTGTTATACTTCCTATGGGCAACAGAAGTTTCTTCTACTTCCAAGGTTGTTCGGGTTCCTATTATTTAGATGTTTTTAAAAAGTATTTTTTTAAAGAGTACTTTCTCAACTTGCACTCTTGGGAGAGGGGGGTGGGAGCAGGCCCGTAGCCAGCCCCAAAACTTAGGGGGGCCCGCCTGAAGTTAGGGGGGCCCGATCCAACCATATGATAGTTCATCACCATATTATAGTTCTTTTGCAAGCCTACTGTAAAATTTTTAGGAGGCCAGCCAAAATTTAGCCCCCCTAGCCCCCCCTGGATACGGGCCTGGGTGAAAGTGTTCCAGAACTTCACCTCTTTTTGTCTCGTGTTATTATAGAGCCATGTATTACAGTGGTATAAAATAATGAATTCAGCCCTTTTTGCTTCAATTTGGTACTATTTTTCAGCCCACTCCAGAGATTGGACTGTGGCAACACTGCTTTCTACTATCGAAAAATAATACTAATAATTGATTACAAGAAATAGGTCGCCAGCGGCAACGGGAAAAAAACTACCGCAAAAGGAAAATAATTGTGCAATCTGACTACATAAAAAAATAAGACAAAATTGATTACAATGTTCAATTACCTATCTAGGCACTCTCACATCTTAGTGGGTACTCTATAGCTGTTTAAGAATGTCAAATTGTTATATATATACTGAATCAATGCTGTTTAAGAAATAATATAATTCTTTTTTTTTTCAAATACCCTTTTATTATAACAGTCGAAATTCATTAAAATCAGTAAATTCTGCTTTTGCTACTTCATAACAGAAGTTACAGAAATTATGTTTATAGATTTTCAAAAGGGAAAAATAAATGAGATTTTTAAGCATGCACAATTTTCAAGAGATTTAAAATTATTGCAAAATAATGTAGTCGAAACACAGAACAGTTATATCTTTTGATACAATATTCAAAATTCATAGAGTTTACGTATTATTCAATTGTACAGATAATCATGTGAGCAAGAAGTAAAATTTATACTAATTATAGGTACAGATTTACTTTGCAGTAGCCATTAAATTATTAACAACATGTTTCATCATACCTTTAGGAAAATTGTCTTATGTTAGGTTGTCATAATTCTTTTCTTTAATAAATTATTCATTTTAATACATTAAAAATTAATTACATTTTTATTTCACGAAGAAATTCTTCAATTATTCTTATTGTTTTTTATAAACACAATTATATCAATGAAATAATCGTAGGCCACATATCTTGCAAAGATCATATTTTTACCGGTAATCAGAAATAGAAAGAAATATTATTATCGAAGAATTATTCTGCTATTTAGATTTGATCAGGAAAAACATTAAGCAAAAGAGAACTGCGATTCGAAACCGTAAGAAATGATTGACTGTATGTATTTGCTGAATCATTAACATTTCAGATAATTTGAAATACGATCCTGATTTGAAATCAAACGACATGCAAAAATCAACTAGTAAATACTCATGCTCTTAAGATATATTTTACAGAAAATTTTGAAATAACCAAGATCTCTCTGTTTCCCATCGCCTATTAGGTTAGTTTAACTAATCGGAAACATACTGTAAAATTCGTACTACAGAATTAATCGGATGTACTATTACGAAATATGCAGGTAATCGGTATTAGGTTTGAAAGCGGGAGGCTGTAAATTTCCTTACACGAGCATTGTGTTCACTACGTAAATATCAGGAAAACATACTGTAAATGTATTTTCCATATTTGAAGAAAAGTATACTGTCAACATCACCGATAATTATCAACCACTAAAATGCAATCAAGTAACTTCTTAATATCAATGCTTCTATTGTTCTAATCTTACCGTTAAAGATGGATCATACGTAGAACACTCAGTCACTTAGTTTATCTCGTCATACTGTGTGAATTGTCAAATATTAGGCAATAACTTATGCCTAAAACAAGGAAACACTTCTTCAGCACGTATATATTTATATTTATATCAAAGTCGAAGCTAAAATGGGAAAAATTTAAAGTTTCCACATACCGTTAAAACTTAAGTGTCTGATCCATTTAAAATCTGCTGAATTAGTCGGTAATCCTAAACGCAATATTTACTAATTCTGGTGCTAAAGGGGCTACAACTGTATAAACAAGGGAACGCCCACTGCAACATATGGAATATGGTTAAATAAATAATTTCATATTTCATTTAGTTCGAGAGGTTGATTTAGCTGTTATAAATAAAAATTAGTTACGAAATTATATAAATACTTCTTTCAAAATAGAGAAAATTGATTAGTCTGCAAAAAATTTGGTAAATTAAATCTAAATGAATTTGAATTGATTGTATTTCTACTTCTGCGATGGTATTAAATCACATGACGTCATCATAACAGGAAAAATAGAAAAATTATTTTAAATGAAATAAAACTAATAGTAAAACAATTGTGGGAAAGCGAATAACCATGAGGTTAGCCACATGTTCAGAAGAGGTTAGTTCCATACCATAAAATTCCTCAAAGTGCTTAATGAGCTCTGAACATGCATACGTAAATCCCCTGTACTAATCGATTCAGGGTGCTATTCGCTATCCCACTTCCATGCGTCAGACCGCCAGATGATTTGAACTATCTCATCAATATTTGTTCTATTGTCATGTCACTCCAATTACCAGCCCACATTTTGTCGGTACGTCTAATTGCAAACTGTCTTGCGGTGACAAATTTTTGGAACTCTTATGATGTCAGTCAAGCATTTGTAAGAAGGTTGTGACTAGTTGTACTGCGAAGGCACACAATTGCAGGTGTTTGTTCTGGCATGTTAGTGATGATGATGTTACTCCCAAAATGATCGTGAAGCTTTTTTTCGAAGGTTTTTCTCTAAGTATATTTCACATTTTGAAGGGAGATAATCATGTAATCGTTGGAGTAATTTATTCAAAGAGTATTGGCATTCACCACAGTCCTCCAACCAAGAAAAAAGTTTCTGCAGTGTTTCAGCCATTTCTTCATTCTCTGGCCGTCCTTTCTTCCCAAATGATGGCATTTTGAAAAACTTTTGTAGCAGTTTTTGGTATCTGGCTTCAGCAGCAACTAAATCAATAACACTTTCCACTCGAACTGTCATATTTCGACCCCACTCATTATTACCATAATTAACGGCACTCAAAATTGACTATTTTTTTTCTCTTTATAGATCGTACTTCGTACACGTTCCGGCGCTCCAGAGGCAAGTGCTTTTTAAAATTCAAAATTTATATCACATTTCTCTCTACAAAAGAGGTAATGCTGTTTGAAGTCAAAAGTAGGGACACGAGATCTCAAGTTTGGAATTTTTGAAGGAAAGTGTTGAACGAAAGCCACAATGCTGATTAGACATGTGTAGTTCCTACGAGAGCTCACATGTATCCGAAATGCTGCAACATTTTCCAGTATTTCGTGTAATCCATCTTTACGTTGAAAACTGCTTTTCACTAGAGTGTCGATGGAGCGAGTAACCGTTACTGTTTCATCTTGTGACAGCAAGGTCTTGTTGCAAATAAGACACACCTCTTCCAACTCCGCAATGCAAAATATTTTATCAGTTACTCAGAAACCTCAAAAATACAAAGGATAAGAACATTATTTTAATTACGGTATCGACCAACATTGAAAGTATACATAGAAAGATATCAACACAAATACACGGTTCAAAAATTTGTATTTTATTCATGGCTTAACAACTCAGCAATTTTAAAATAAAATTCACAATAAAAAATATTGTGGACATTTTACATACACAAATTTTCTGTTAGTCTAGTAAATACACACAACGAATAGGAAAATTCCAAATGGGTAGTTTCTGTATCACGTTCCCATTAAAATAACAGTAACCCAAAACTCTTAGCTGTAAAGCTTTTAACTCAAATTTACTGAACACGTTTGCCTGTTGTATAAAGTATTCATACGGCTTCTTCGTGAGACGCGACCAATTGTTTGAGGAACACTCCTGTAATGAATGAAACATAGGTTTTACTATCCCTGGATAATATTCATATGTACTGGAAACTCTTAAGATAAGATCTAGAAATATCTGCCTGAGAAATACTAAGAGAATTGTATTACAGAACGTGTCTGACGCTGACAAAATGATGCTAATGTATAGGCCACATACTTGCGACAATAATATAAGAAATGGCAGCCATTGCTGCCATTGCGTAATGAATTCGTTTTATGTACGAAATATTAAAAAATATATATATATGCGCAGAAAAGCATTCATTGAATTAGACATTCCCTCCCCTCCCTCACTATAGTGCCACGTCCATATGCAAATCATTTTTGCTGCACACATCATGTATACGAACAAGAATTATGCTTCTAGACCACTTCAGTGAAATATATCTTATGTTATATGGGACCGTCCCGAAAATAAATGTAAATTAACCAAATTTGACCCCCTCTTCCTCTATAAACAACAAATACACATACAGGTTACTATAATGCAGGGGACTACTTCATTGCTTCACATGCCAATTTTTATGGATGTACCACAAAGGGGGGAGAAACACCCGCCAAAACCTGATGGAAAAAAATTGATGAAAAATTAAAAAAACAACTTCATCATCCCTCTCTCGGCCGTACGTACGTACCCCCTATATATATAAAATGCAACTGACGGAAAGCTTCATCCCTCAAAAATACTTTGGTACCAAATCATCTTTCTAGCGTAATTAAGGACTAAGCTATTGATGTTTGTTGTAAAAATAAATGTAATTTACGTCAAAAATCTTAAACTCCAAACATTGGCTAACTTTGCCCCCTACCTGCTCCCCCATATAAGCAAGAAGTACAAATACACGATATTACCATGTAGTGGCCTACTTCATTGCTTCACGTAATAATTTTTATGAATCTATCCCCCAAGAGGGGGAATGGACCCCAAAAAAAACTGTTGAAAAAAAACAACACGATATTTACCCTCTTCCCACATACATAAAATGCACACCAGCAGAGCTGCATCTTTCAGGAATAAATTGGTACCTAAACCATCTTCCAGCCTGGGGCCGCGGTGGCTCAGTGGTAGAGCGTTCACCTCTGATGCTTGGGGTCCCGGGTTCGATCCCAGCACCCGCCAAGTGAACTATGTGGTGGACAAACACCGTGTGCGTGGGTTTCCTCGGGGTTCTTCCGTTTCCTACCACTTTCTTCATTTCACCATTTCATTCATTACTCATCATCATCGTCTCCCTTAGCCTAATCAGCATAAGTGTGGGATGTAAAACTCAAAGATTTCACTTTTCATTTTCATCTTCCAGCCTTAATTTGAGGTTTAAGACTGAGCCATTGAGGTTTAAAGCCCTGACACAGCAGTTGTGTCAATGGGCGTTTAAAGATTAAGAATGCAGAATAACAGTCGAACATAGCACAAAGAAACTAAACTACATATTCTGTGAACGGAGATCGGGAAAATCCCGATTTCTTTCTCCGGAATTGAACATTTGGGCGGATCGAGATTAGAGAAGTTCCCGAAATTTGATCTAGCGGTTGAATATAGATGGCAAGCAATACCTAAGAGTGTAAAAATGTAATATATATGCGTATTTAGATTATTGTTTTAAACAAAATAAACATTTTAAATATGTTTTTTTGTTTAAAACAAAGCACTTTGTTTTAAACGTTAAAAACGTTTTAAACGAAAAACACTAGCCATGGCTAGTGAATAATCACACCTTTTAGTAAATAAATTAACATACCTCACTTACTATTAATGATAGAGAAAACGTATTGGTATCGTTTTACAGCTATAAGAATGTATTACATAACTGACGTAAAAAAATGTTACTTTGTTGCATAACTACTTGGTTATTTATAGAGAAACTTAGAAAAAATATTTAAAAAATGACATTTTCTCACTTTTGGTTAATATAACTCAGAAGAAATGTTAGATATATGTAAGATATTGCTACATAAATATTTTTCGACATTTTATTCTGTAATTTGGTACAAAAAGTACCTTTCTACGTTAATTCTATGAAAGTTTATACGCATTTAAAAATTACCTTATAAATTCTTACGGCGGCTATATTGATGATGTCATAACTCCGATTCCACAGCCTGGAGCTTTGAGAACTTTTAGTATGTTAACTAGGATATGAAACTGAGACTATTGCAAAAGGTTTCATCTCTCCACTATTTTTTTCCAATTCATTGCATAAAGGTCCTGGACTATAGATTCAAGGCGCACATGTAATTTCTTACTATGCCATATTTCGTATATAATGAATGAACTCTGACATTATATTGGGTTTACAAAGTCTTACGTTGACTGTTTCGGAAATATGGTCAAAGATAGTAGTATTATTATAATGCAAGTTTCGGAATATGATGCTTTACGAGCCACATACTTAGTTAAGCTTTTTAGCTCAACTGATTCAGTGTAGTGCGCATTGAGTATTTTCTATTACATGTATCATCTGGCAATATTATGAGTTGACTATATAGACCACATATTACGAACCATCTATTACACACTCTACGAGCTCGCTATAATGACCATCTATTACGAACAGCCTGCTACACAAACATTACGAGCTCGTTATTATTGACCACCTAATACAAAAACTCTATTACACAAATACTAGAACTATGTTGACAACCTATTACACATAATATATTACACAAATAATATCAACTCGCAACTTTGACCACCTACTACGCAGACTCTATTACACAATCATTACGAGTTCGATTATTTTTCAGCTATTATCCACAATCTATTACACAAATATTACAAGTTTTCTGTTTACCACCTATTACACAAACATTACGAGTTCACAAAGTTGCCAGTAATGGTAGGAGAAGCATCTCGCTCTATTATTCATAATGGCTATGGAATCGAAACTTGCTGGACTAACAATTATTACAATTCTCTTCAACATCTTATCCCAAATTTATGAAGATTATTTAGTATTACTATAACACTTTGGAACATCTTAACGCAATTTATATCACACAGAGGAAGTACTAAGGACGACTATAACTCTTTGCAACATTTTATTCCAAATTTATGATATCACACAGGAGAACTACTAAGTATTTATACTACTATAACTCTTTGCAACATATTATCACAATTTATGATATTACACATGACAGTCACTCTGAACACCACATTTTTCTGATTTATCATAAGGATATACCTCACTCCTCAATTTATTCATCATTTCTACAGCGAAGCATCACATACCATAGTTGTGTTACTACTAATCATGATTGCAAAGAATTGTGATCAGAATAAATAGTTCGCGCTCATGTTTAACTTAGAAATCTAACTTCATGCACTGATTGATTTTTTTTTCAACTGTTCCTACCAGGGCAGTAGAGAGGGTTGTAAGCGCCCAGGGCGAGAATTCCCAGGCCCTACCCCATCCAGTGTGTTATGAAAAACAACCAGAATTTATTCTGTATTCTAGATTTAAATATGGAGTGTAAGATCGTAATCTAAGTTATAAAAAGTTGGTATGTAACATTTACAATAACTTCTAAAGTTACAATGAGTGATATTGACAAAAAGAAATAGATTTTATGTCAATTAATATTATATAACAAATTATAAGTGGAGAAACAACTTTCAGATATAAAACTCATTGAAAGTGAAATTAGAACTACAATATTATTTTCAACAAACAAATCACAATCTATCTATATAACTACCAGACAAACTAATACACTTTTCTTTAGACTGATGCTACAGATTCTACTTTCTTCAGGTTGTCTTCAGGTTCTCCTTATGCCAGGTTAAAGTGTTCTATCTAAGGTAAAAGATTTCTTCAAGCTTATAGGAAGAAGGAAAGGCACTCAAAATACTGACAGCATTGCCTTTTTGTATGGCTATGCTTATACATTGCAGTAAAAAATTGATAGCTTCTAGGGTCTCCTGTTTTTGCTGTCAGACTTGCTCCTAGTTCCTTCAAAAAATCCATTGCTTCTTTGCTGAAGACACCTGTTGTTTCGGTACCAAAGGCTATAAAATGATGGTCTTCTTTAAGTTTAGAGTATTTTGAGTGTTGGCGTGAACAAGCCGCTTCCGCTGCACTCCCTGCTTTTATACTTGTGGATTGTAGATAAGATGGAGCAAACGTATCCACACATGTGACATCCCAGACTAATTTTAGGCCCTTTTTCCACGGAATTAATGTTATTCCGTCTGGCCGTTTACCATCGTTCCTGAACATTCCTGGAATTTCTAATATACTCGGAAAGTCGATGCTTGCAAGAATTCTTTTGATTATGTTGTTTAATTCGCTATGACGTGCAAATCTTCCTCCACTTTTGTTGCAGTTCAAGGCATGAAGACCTTTCTTGTCCATCTTGTTGTTGCAGGTGCAAATAAATTCATGGCAAATATTCTGGCCTAAGCGCAATCCTATTCAGAATTTAAAAAAAGTTGTCATTCAAGAATGTCCCTATGTTTATAGATGGTGTTGACTGTAGCCATGCTCCTGATGCCTTCTTTCTTAAAGCTATGATGCGTGCACAATCAATGTTGTTTTCAGCGACTATTTCGTGTTCGATTACCTCGTTTAGAATAATTTGATCCCATTGTTTCTGTGACTCTTTTAAAACCGGGGATTTTCCATTGTAAATGCCTTTCCAAATTTCCAAAGCCTCTGCCAAATGGCTTATTCCCACTTCGTCAACTGGATAATTTATAATTTTGGAAACGAGTGGCAACTCTCCGTGGCAAGAGGAAATGAAGGCAGGAAGGCATAGGTCTGAAGCCTTTCTAATGCCTAAACCATCAACTCTGATGGGAAGACAGAAGTTGGTATTATATCAATTTTTAAAAGTATATGGCTTTCGTAGTTAAAACATATAAGTTAATGAAAACATAATTTTGAATTATTGAAATTGAAATCGAATAATTTTGGTTTATTTTGAACTTGATACACATCAACATAATAATAGCATAGAATATACAAATAATGATAAAAATACTAAAGCCCAATGTGTAAGTAATAAACTTTGTAATTTTCTGACTTTCGCTAAAAACCCACAAAATAAACTTTTCTTTTCTTGAGATTAACACATCAGTTTTTCAGTAATTTACCATCGGGAACATCGGGAAAGGGAGTCTGGGAATACCGTTCCGAGTACATGAGGTCCAGCAGTACCCCTCGATACTTTTTGTAAAAATTAAGCCTTAAAATTGCATTGTAATGCCTTTTTTTTTTTTTTTTTAAATGTTTTCAATTTAAACCAATATAGGAGCTTTTCTTGTTATTTAGTTGCATGGTAGATGCAATTTGTAAAGGAAGGATGACAGATACCACTTTATTTGTTGGATTAAAAGATCCAATATATTTCAGACAGGCATTTTAAAATTACCCTATAAAAGCCTTAAAGTTTATAGGCATTTAAAAATTACCCTATAAATTCTTACGGAAGCCATATTGATGATGTCATAACTCCGATTTTACAGCCCGGAGATTTGGGGACTTTCAGTATGTTAACTAGGATATGAAACAGACTATTGCAAAATGTTTCATCTCTCCCCTATTTTTTTCCAATTCATTACATAAAGGTCTTGGACTATGCGTTAAATAACTTGTTCCATAGTTTACATCGTCTGTCAGTACTTCTAATTAGCATAGAATTTTAAATCTGATATGCACCTATTTCCAGTGCAATTTGTTTCCGAATGAATTTTATGCATTCTTAATTCACCAGGAAGGAAAAGTAAACATGCTGCATTATTTCTGAATTATCTTGTAATAATTTAAATGTGTTGAAAAAGAATTTAACTCTTCTCGTTTCAAACTTTGTTAATTGCTGATTTCCTGTTATTTGTTAGAAAGCACAGAAAGCTAAACTTTTTAATTGTAATCGAATGTGATTTCCTGTCATCTGTTAGAAAGAACAGAAAGCCAAATTTATTGATTGTAATAAAATGTGACTATATCTAGGATCAATAGTTGATAGGTCAATATCAACTTTAATCCGTCTATTTAAACCGGGTATGTAGAAATGTGTCAATCCGAACAATAGGTCGCAGTAACTCAGTGGTAGAGCGTTCACATCCGGCGCTTTGAGTATCTGGTTCGATTTCAACGCGCGCCAACTGGGATATATGTGAATTTTATCGGGATTCTTGCGTTTTCTCCTACTTTCTTCATCCCACCATTTCATTCATTCTCATCATCACCAGCTTCTTTAGCCTCCACACAATAACAGTGGGACGTAAAAGTAAAACAAATTTTCAAGAATAGGTCCCTTATCCATCCATTTATTAAACTCGGAACTAGTAAATATGTTATGTTATTTCTGGTTAGAATATTCAACCCTGTGGGTTGGAAATCTAACGTAGCTTCATGTAAAGAAGAAGAAGGTTACTTGTTTTCGTATTCAGAAACAATGGCTGCTTTTGCGGAAATATAAGAATGATGTGCGATAGGGTCTTTGTGAAAAATACTGAACTGCGTCTCCATAAATTTCTAAAAATACCTGGGTATAGCTTAATAGCGGTAATATAAAGCACATTAATAGTGATAATATAAAAGCTCCTTTTTAAAAATTCATGGTACGTTCCTTGCGACAATACAAGATAGAAAGAAAGGTTTTGAAAGTTGCAATTCATACGTGATTATCTAAAACGAACAAATTAAAAAAAGAAAAGAAATTAAAAGTATGATGTTATGGTAAAAAGAATATCCGGAAGTTCAAGATCGTACGCTGTCTTAATTTTCTACCTGATTTTTTTTTTCTTAACCAAGAAGTATTTTGCAACCAACGGAAGAACCATCAGATGCGTACATACACACTTCATTTTCCAGAAAATAAGATTTAAAACAAAAAGATTTTTTTAAAAGTGAAACTAAGTGATTATTTCAGTTCAAGCATCGTGTTTTTTTTTTTTTTTTTTTTTTTTTTTTTTGTCATGACGACAATGAAACTACGCATTCCTTGCGAGACGAGAAACAAAAGATTTTCCTCTTTATCTTTTTATCTTTCTCTTCTTTATCTTCTTCTTCTTCATAAGGTTTCAATGTCCAGTTTCCTCTTCTTTGGTTGTCCTATCTTTTGTTTTTCTCCATGAATAGAAGTATTTTAAAATAAGAGGCACGCTGTACCCATCTTGTAATTATTTTCACGTCCAAACACAGTGTTTTACTTTGGTATGATAGCACGGTGAATTAGTGATAGCGTTCTCAAGGCCTGAAGGTTCAATAATTCAAAATGAAACAATGGCGCCCTCTATTCACCCACCACATAATCTAATATGGTTTTCTAATAACGGTATTATTATTATTATTATTATTATTATTATTATTATTATTATTATTATTATTATTATTATTATTATTAAATATTATTATTATTATTATTATTATTATTATTATTATTATTATTATTAAGTATTCTGCTTATTGGCAGGTCCTGAGACTAATGAGGTCTTTTTTTTTTTCTTCTTAATTTTCAGTTTGGGCCTGGAAACATCTCTTCCACGTTTCTCGATTTTCAGCTTCCTCTTTTAACTTCCAATATTTTCTTCTATTTTTCAAAATATCGATCACTTGTGTTCTTCTTCTTCCTATTCTTTGCTACCCTTCCATCTTTGCTTCTATGGCGGTATGAAGAAGATAATTTCTTCGCAAGATATATCCAATCCAATTGTTCTTTCTACGAAGGATGGTGGCTAGAAGCGTCCTCTTCTCTCCTATCCTTTTTGAAACGTCTTCATTTGTTACTCTTTCTGCCCATTTTATCTTCTCCATCTTCTTTTAACACCATACTTTGAAGCTCCCTAAACATTTATTCTCTAACTTTCGTAATGTCCAAGGCTCTGAACCATAACGGTTATAGATACACACACACACACACACACATTATATATATATATATATATATATATATATATATATATATATATATATAGAGAGAGAGAGAGAGAGAGAGACAGTGAGGCAGAAAGATGTTAACATTAAATAGGTGTTTCTTTTGTTTTGGTTTTGCAGGTTAAACCATGGCGTGCCGATATGCCATTGAGGAACAAAGGAAAATAACTGCCTGGATGAAGGTTTTTCAGTCCCCAAGCATCGTACAAGAAAAATTCACGGTCTGGACCAGACGGGATGCATCTTCGCGCCTGACAATTTGTAGGATTTACGAGAAGTTTGTAAGGATGGTGTTCGTTCAAGATGATTGCAAGGGAAAAAGCGGTAGAAAGAGATCTGTTCGAACTGAAGACAATATCATCCTCGTCCAAGGAGTGATGGTAGCCAGCCCTACCAAGTCCTCGGGCAGTCTTCCTTTAGAGACTAACATTTCTTAAAAGTCAGTGGTTAGAACTGTACATCGTGATTTAGGAATGAAGCAATACCACTTGCAGATTATGCGGCAACTCATAAATGTTGACAAACAAGCATGTATGAATGCTGCATAAATTATTTTGGAAACGGTGCACATGAAGCCGACATTTACATCAGCGGTTGCGTGAACAAACACAACTTTGTCATGTGGGCACCCGCAGGTGAAGGTTTGGTGTGCAGTGAGCAAATTTTGGAGTGATTGGACCCTTCTTTTTTGAAGAAGAGACCGTCAGGAGAGAAAAC
Organism: Thermobia domestica; assembly: GCF_964235325.1. Classification (NCBI taxonomy): domain Eukaryota; kingdom Metazoa; phylum Arthropoda; class Insecta; order Zygentoma; family Lepismatidae; genus Thermobia; species Thermobia domestica. The sequence goes on from NW_027656389.1 coordinate 62,510, forward strand.
TATCTTACCATGCTCAGTATTTTCATGAAAGAGATGGCGTCACTTGCCATTCTGAAGCGAGGGTACTTACAACAAGACGGCGCCCCTGCACATTACAGTCATATGGTTCAGAATTACCTGAACGACACGTTCGGTAACGTTTAAATTGGTAAGGGTGTTCCCGTCTCGTGACCAACACCTTCCCCCGACCTGACGCCACGTGATTTTTGGTTGTGGTTCATGGTCAAGGATCATATGTATGCCAGCAAACATAGCACCTTGGACGACCTGAAGCACAGGATCACCCAGGTCATTGCTGCTATCCCTGCCCAAATGGCTCAGAGGGCCAACAATCATCAATGGATAGACTTCATAAGTGCATCGAGAGGGATGGATACAAAATTGGAATCCTGTAACCAAATCCTTGGCTTCTAATTATACGTGAGTAAACCCCCACTTAATGTGTAACATTTTTCTTGTCTCATCCTATATTAGAGTGATCCTTATTTTTCAACTATTGAGTTTTTTTTTGAGTCTCACCCTCTTAAAATGGTTTCATATCAAACCAAAGTGACCCATCACAAAAATTAGCTCAACTGAATAATATTGAATGGTATCCCAACCGACATCAAGTTTCAAATCCATTTGCTGTATTTCTTGACCCATCCTTAACTCTCTACTAGGCACTAATGTTGTATCGGCGGACCACACGGAAACCGAAAAAATTACCAAAATATACTAAATTAAGTAAGAAATGTACTAAATTAGGTTAGACCTTCAAAATAGAAGCGTGTAAACTTTTTCATACGCTAGGTTACGTTACATTGGGTTAGGTTATTTTGAGTTACAAGTCAGTTACCTTCAAAACAGAGGCGTGTAAACTTTTACAATTTGGAACAGAAAACCAATATTTGTCTATAAGTACGGCGTCTGCATATACGATGTAAAAACTACAGTGTAAAAAAATACAAATTAACCTGTGATAGGTGGCCACTAAAAAGCACGAATGCTATCTAACAGAGTCAGGGGCAGGGCAAAACTTGTGTGACCATCCGATAGTGCGGTGGTTCGTTCAAAGGGAGCATTCGCGTTAGCAATGGTGGGTATGCGCGTAAGCGAGTGAAGAGAAAACAGGTAGTTTTTGGCAATGGTGCAACTGACGCTCATTATTTTTGTATACTTCTATAAAATTCTAACACGATATGTCACAATCCTGACACGTACGCGCCATTTCCATAGTACCTTTCCTGCCACTAAATTATAACAAGTGTACCTCTCCGCCAACTAGCCCTTCCGCCTCCACATTCATTGCCACTACCAACAACACCTTCTTAACTTCAACTATTCTCCTCACCTGACTTTCAGTTACTCTTCCTCACAAACCAAAATAAATTCTCCAACTCACCCGGTAAATTTCCTAAAATTGGTCTGGCGGTACAGCATCTAACCCCTTTACTAAAACAGAAGTAATAGAAATCCACAAGAGTTTCCAGTTTCACTGTTGATATATTTAGTCAAAAATGATAACAGAGCCTAAGAGGCTTTTTAAAAATCGATTTAGCGTCTAAGAAAAAGTACCATTTTCTCTCTCTTAACCGTTTATATCAGACCAAAAGAGGCAGAAATCATCAACTTCCGGGTTTAACATTGATCGCTTTAGAGCAAAAAAGATAATAATGAGAATTTGTTTTCTGCAATCAATTAAGCGTCTTATATCTCCACTCTAATTTCACTACTGAAACTGGAAGTGGTATATATCTACTACCACTTAAAGTTTCAATTTTGAATGAGAAAATATCATGGCACACAAACCAAACGCCTTCATGTTACAACGGTATGTATTGTATTCTTTTAAACTTTTTCTGGGCAATATGTGATATTTCTTTAAATATGTACTAGTCAGCTATTTCTATGGTAAAAGAACAAGAAGACACAAAAATAATTATATTTTAAAAAACCAATGTTTTTGTGTATGTATTTGTTTGTTTTGTAACCATGACGATAGGTTGAGTGTCGACATAGAAACAGAGTTACTGTAAGGTATAATATAAATAACATCAGAGAGATCACGATGAACATAAAAGGTATAATAAACGACATTTTGGTACCATATTAATTTTGTTTATTTGTATGGCTCAAAATATATCCAAGGATCAGGGCTATAGAACATCGATTAAAAGTAAATAGATTTAGTATTCGTTCTATAAATGGTGCCGGAACCCGGGAAGTTGTGTATCGTTTAGAAGTTAAGTAAAACGATTACATCATTGAGCCTAACGTTAATTGTACCGTTTTAAGAACTGGCACGATAATAAATAGAAATACTGTATTATGATGAGTGCTACCGAAAATGCAGTAATCAATAACAGTGTTAGAGAAACTGGAACAAATTCTGCGGAAAACATAGTTGATCTTCTAAAGCAGCGTTTCCCAACCGGTGTGCCGTGAATGGGCCGCTGGTGTGCCGCGAGGAAATCAAAACAAAATTACTAATTCTATAGCAATCAAATTGCAAGACACAGGGAAAAATGTATATTTGTATTTCCCATTACTAAGAACCTCCACTATGAATCTACAATTTTAAGTTTCATACCGTGTTACTTTTCTGTACATTTTTAATGTTGAAAAAAGTATTTATCATTGTTATGACCATTATTACTTCATTGTTGCAGACTATTTCGTAACTTGAAATGTTAAAATATCATTCAATCCTTTCGACAAAGCAAACATGTATACAAATTACCTACATTTGTGTTTTAAAAGTAAAAAATTTGTTTGTTCGTTCGTTATTTAGTGATCTTCCTTCTTAGTGAAAGGTTGGATACAGTTTGCGAAAAAGAACGCGTATTTTTAAAAACTGAGCCCAACATTTCATTGCAATTGTTTTCTATTTTTAAATTAGAATGAAAATAAATAAGCATAATGATTTACCACGGGGGAAAACCAGTGATCGAGCTTTTTCTCTGTGAGGTGGAGATCAGTGATCACAGAAAAAATACCACGCTATTTTATATTTACAAATAATTTTTGAGTGTGCCGCGAGAATTCAAGTTACACTCATAGTGTGCCGCAAGTTGAAAATGGTTGGGAAACGCTGTTCTAAAGCAATTGTCTTAGCAAATTGATAATAAGCTAGACCAATTACAACAGCGAAATGACGATAAATTGGATCAGAAATTGGACCAGTTACAACAGCGCAATGATCAGAAATTGGACCAGTTACAACAGCGAAATTATGAGACATTGGAGCAGTTACAACAGCGGAATGATGAGAAATTGGATCAGAAATTGGACCAGTTACAACAGCGAAATGATGATAATTTGGATCAACTTCAACAGAAAATTGACGATAAACTATCACAACAACTCGACAATAAATTGGATCAAGTACAGCAACAATTAAACCAGATGAATCGGCAAATTAGTGCAAAATTCGAACAGTATGATCATAAGGTGAAACAAATATTGGGTAGGTTCACGGAAGAACAGGATACGATGGAAGTCATTGAAACTGTAATCTATGAACATAATAACTAAAGTAAGGAGTTACAGGAAGATTTGTCAGTTCCCGAAGAATTTTCATCACAAGTAAACATGAATGCGTTAAGTGAACCTGAACCTTCTATAGAAACTGCAGATAATATAGATCCCAAATTTTCATCGACGATTTTCATTTATTGATTTAAATGTACGGATGGAATTAGCTGAATGTTCGCAAAAACATACTGCGGTATTGGTTGGATCAGATTATCATGACTTCTCTCTTCATTCGAATATTTTTGATTGCTTTACTGATACTGTGTGTAACGAAGATTTTGGTATGTATCAATGTGCGAAAAGTTATGATCATTTTCGTCTCGTGAACGCTATTGACTACTTGTATTCACTATATATTCAACATGATATTAATCCTGAAGACGAAGTAATGTTAATAGAATCATTTAATGATATGTACACGACATTGGTTCGTGTAGCAGGAAGAAAGTTGATTCCAGTATTCGTGAAATTCAGAAAGAAAATGTGTGTTCCCACCAATGTTTGTAGTGATTGGCCGATTGAATTGAATCTGTTGAATTGTTCATTCAACGAAAAGACCAAAATGATGTTAGTAAACAAACCGATGATACTTTCACAGAACGTGATGCAGAGCGTTGAATTCAATCATTTAAGTGTAACATTGCAAAATTTTGAAAAGCCATCACTGATGCAATACAGTAGCTACTAACCTAAACCAAACTAACCTCAATCGAAACCAAATTCGATACATTCATGTAAGATTAAAGTGTGATCCCAATGTACAAGATGATGTTAAAATCAAGTGTACCGGTAATGTAACCGAATCTAAGTACAGAAGAAATAGGAACCGTGGTAGGACACATTACCGTCAATATTGTGCAAAGATTAGGTACAGACACGACATCTCGCCACCAGTAAAGCGAATGAGAACTGAACCTAATTTTACCGGTAAGATAACCGAACCTAACCTTAGTAGTAACAGTAATAGTGATCGTGTAACTGAACCTAATCCTAGTGTAGTACGATTACGTACACCTAAGAAGCATGTAAGCATTAGATCTAATTTCATTCGAATTGGATTTCGTAGAAATCTCATAGATGGCAAAAATTATTAAAGTAAGAAACGAAGAACTGTAGAAGTAAATAACGCGCAATACTGTATTCCTGTTTGTGACTTTCAATGTAACTTGAATGAATTCGTTGGTCATGTAACTTAAGCTAAAGTTACGGCGTCTGAGAAAACCGTACTCAATTGATTTTTGCTTTATTTCACTTGAAATATTATTATGATTTCGTTTGTTATTCGTACCATATTTGAATTCTATACGGATAACTTAATGAATCGCTGAAGCTAATCGTACTTTTATGATTTTAATAAGTTAATTATTATGTTATGTTCTGATTATTATCGATATTTCAATCTTAATCTATATTTTGTTTAACTATATCTTATATCCGATCCTTTTATATTCAAAGAACAACTATATGAATATCACATACATCTTGGTCAAATCCTTCTTCATCATGCCCAATGTAGTAATTTAAATTTTGTTAACAAACATTTTATGGCCCGGAACAAACTTAAAATAAGTTTATAGATCGGACTTCTGACATTCCTTATCGATGTTATAATATATGAACATATATATAGTTAATTATGAAATTAACGTATTAATATTGATATATAAAATAAATATGATATATGAATTGTATTATGAAATGTAAGTTTTATATACGAGGGATGTCCGAATATTACAAATAATTAATATGTAAATCCTAACGGTCCAGAATCCTTTTCTTTTAATTTTAAAACAAATAAAAGAAAGTCCGTAAGTTTGAGGTGTCATAATACAACGGTATGCTGTATTCTTTTAAATAGTGCTGTCGAAATCGGTTTTTGAAAAAACCGAAAACCGGTTTTGAAAACCGCATTTGCGGTTTCGGTTTTGAAAACCGCATTTGCGGTTTCGGTTTTGAAAACCGCTTTTGCGGTTTCGGTTTTGAAAACCGCATCTGCGGTTTCGGTTTTGAAAACCGATTTTCTCAAAAACCGAAAACTGCAGAAGTCACAAAAATTCGAGAGCACTATTATCAAGTAACGACGAGGAAACAGCAAAGAATCTTTCCCACCTTCGGCTCACAGTTGCCAGATGGAGGGAAATTTCCCCAGGCGTAGGGAAAAATGCTCAAAATTTGCAGAGGTGAAAGAAGATATTTTTTCTTAAAATGTCTTAACGTGTAGGGAAATTCTTGTTTAGTATTCTTTTACAATTGGCAGAATAAAAAAAAAAAAAATAAGTTGCAGTTTCTCACAAAGAGGCACGGCTATCGTTATTGGGAAGTAAAAAGATATAGAATAAAATATGATCGGTGTTCCCTTCACGTATGAACTATTGCAGGTGTCTGGGACTTGCGATAAGAAACCAGTCAACACATGCAAAACCACAACATTCACATTTATCGGAGTGGCAACAAATCAACAATAAAATTGTGTATTGCGATCTAATTTTTTTTCTTTTCTTTTTTTTTCAAGAAAGGGAGGTGGTGTTTTTTGTAACAAAAGAAAGAGTGGCAGTACTATTTAGAAACAAAGTGAAAGAGTAATGATAATATAAAAGATCTCAGTCTAAGTGGATGAGATTTCAAATTGGATTTCATGGGTTGCAGGTGTAGTGATCTTAAATAGGGATATACCTTATTTTCTATATAGCTTAGTGTTGTCATATTACCCGATTTTTGCAGGTACCACCCGATTGTCAGGTTCTATATTCGTCCCTCGCTATCTTAATCACGAAAAACCACCCGCTTTTTGGGATTGGAGAAAAATCTAAGACGACTTAGTGAATAAAGTGTTGGTATATTCAACGTAAACCGCTACATCTTTGACAATCTTAATCGCGATTGAGTTAAATTTGGACTTGCGTTCAGGCTCAGGCTGTGAGCTATCTGAGCAGTGCGCGGGTGTAGGGCCATTCGCTAATAAGAGATCTGCTCTAATGCACAATAGTTTTCTTTGTGTAATTCATGTGGTTTTAATGTAATGTATTGGAGGTTCTATACGAATGAATATTCTTTTGTAGATGTTGTGACAAACATTCTTGAATTATTCATGCCTTCATAAGCTACAAGAATGCCGAACGACAATTTCAAGTGTAACTTTAACGACACTTATAGAAGTGAATTTACGTATGTTAGCCAGGGCAGAACTCAGTTTGAAGCAAAATGTACACTCTGGAAAACTTAGTTTCGTTTGAAAAGTAGGCTGCAGGGAAGCAAAGTGGACCCCACCTGATTTTTATATATTTTGTAAACTAGATCACGAGGAACACGAATCTAGAGTTTTGACATTCCGACTTCCGGAGCTCGAGACATTAAAACTAAGTTTAATATAGATATATTCTCTATACGAAACATACGATGTCCTGTGAGATATATAAAGGTAACCAAGAAAGTTCTGTCGCTTTTTGTGGAGGTCTGTGTTCAATTGATCCTTACACCGTGAGTTGAATGCGAATGGAGAAAAGGCGAAGGTCAGATGTCGGTGTGGGTATATCCAACATTCTACCTGGTTGTGGCAGTTCAGTTACAACATGAACTTGTGTAAGGACATAGTGAATATGGAACCTCCACAGAGCATCATAAGGGCGTGTATGCTGTACGAGTTCAAACTTGGATCAAACGCCACTGCAGTGGGGCGGAAGATATCTCAGGCCTTTCGTGAGGGTGTCGTGATTACGCAGACAGTGCAAGGGTGGTTTAGAAAGTTTAAGGACGGTGACAAAACACTCACGAAAGACGCACCACGTGCCGGAAGACCAACACATGTACAAAATGAAGATCTTCAGGTAGCAATTGAGGCGAACAGTGGAGAGACCTGTGAGTAACTGGGGCTAACATTCAATGTGGGTGGAGAAACCATCCGGCAGCACCTCCATCAACTTGGGAAACACTACAATTTGAGTCTATTGGTCCCACATGAATTAACTCCGGGCCAGAAGACTACGCGTGCAGACACCTGTGTTTCTGTGCTGTCTCGTCTGAGGAAGAAACCATTTCTGGACAGGATGTTGACATGTGATGAGAAGCTCCATGGCGTCGTCATCATTGGTTAAAATCCCATGAACTGGTTCCAAAACAGCTGAAACCAGTAATGCAGCAGAAAGTCCTGCTGTGTGTTTGGTGGACTGCTCGCGACATCGTCATCGGGAACTGCTACCGGCTGGTCAGAGCAGAATATTAATGCAACTGTCTACTGTCAGCAGTTGAGCCGTGTTCAAGAAAAACTCAAAACCCTGGAGCCAGCACTTCTCAATCGCTAAGGGGTTCTCCCGTTACGGGACAACGCTAAGCCCCACATGATTAGAGTGACCCGGGACATCATCCTACGCCTTAAATGGGAAACACTATTGCAACCGCCATACTCCCTGGACAATGCACCGTCCGATTATCCCTGAACCATTTCTTGGACACTCACATTAGAGAACTAAAGTTCAACTCCGTAGTAAAGGTGCAAAATGCACTTGATACGTTTTTCGCTTCGCGGCAAACCAAGTTCTACCGCGAAGGAATCCATGCCCATCCCGAACGTTTTCAGAAGGTCGTTGATACTGATGGGTACTATTTTTGATCTTCCAGGTACGTCTTAGGCAGGGGTGTAGCCACGGGGGCCCATCGGCTAAATGATTTCCTGGCCCCCCTAATGACCAGATGTTAAAACATCATCGTGAGATTACTTCGCTTCAGTCATTTAAAAATAACAATGTTTACATATAATTAATAATTTACGGTAAAATAGTATGCAAAATAGTATTTTACCATACCGATCACAAAATAGTATGGTATTTCTTCCTTATAGCGATCCGAAAATAGTATGGTATACTTTTTGTGACAGTAGATTACACAATTTACGGCGATTTGTATTTGACAGTTTGAAGACAAACGTTTTGACAAGGTACTATAAATTCTATGAAATGAAATGAAATCTTTGAGTTTAACGTCTCACGCCTATGCCGGTTAGGCCAAAGGAGACGGTGATTATGAGAAATGAATGAAATGGTGGAATGAAGAAAGTGGGAGGAAACGGAACCCCGATTAAACCCATGAGCACGGTTGTTTGTCCACCACACAGTCCACACGGCGCGAGCTGGGATCGAACCAGGGACCCCAAGCACCGGAGGTGAACGCTCTACCACTGAGCCACCGCGCAAAAAAGTGCAAATGATCCCAGGTCAGTATTTGTAACCATGGGCGGCGATTAGGGGGGGCAAAGGGGGGCAGTTGCCCCCCCCATTTTTTTGAAATGACCCATCAATGTATATAATTTCATTTGGAAATATAAAGTTTTTGTATGTATTAATGGTTCATAGAATAAAAATGGTGCCATAAAATATTTGCTGTTCCGTGAGTACGTATTGATTGTCTTCCCGTACAGTGAAGAAAGCTACATGAATTGCGTTTTAATTGCCACAAAAAATGGCCCAAAAATTAACCTATTGGAGTGCCACAATTCGAGTGTACTTTCATTTCTTCTTACAAGGGCTCGATATGTTAGTCAGTTGCTTTAGAACTAAATGAGATAACATTTCGCAAAAAAAGAAGTTCTTCACAAGCAGTGTTTCTTTCAGAAACAATGTTCCGGGGCGCACACTTAGTATTCCGGGGGGAGCACTGCTGGTACTATTCTATTTATTATTATATTATAGACGTATTAATTTGGTCTCGTTCGGGGGATGGGATACGCTCAGAGCTTCGGGAGGCAGTGCCTCCCAAAAGCATGTCTGGAAGAAACACTGTTCACAAATTATTATTTAATTGCACAAAAATTGACAGTTCCTAAAATGTCTTTTCATCTTACTAATGGTAACGAATATTTTGATTTGATTTTCTTGAGTTTAGCATCCCGTTCAGCAGTAAGGCTATATGAGACGTGGACCTACTGATTAACGTGAAATACAAACCACATGAGCTCCCGCCAGGAATTGAACCCGGGCCTCCCACGTCAAAGGCGCGGCATTGTTTTGCAGTGTAATATATGAATTTAGGGGTATACATACTGTATAATATTTTGTATATACAATTAAATTTAGTGAATTCAACATAATTCTAGGTTTTAGGTAGGGATGCGCACGAGACAGAATTTTCCTGACAAAATTCGAGTCGAGACACAGCTCTTCCAATAGAGAAGAATACATTTTTCCAGTCGAGACATCACTTTTACAGCACATTTTCGAGACGAAACAGCCTCAAATCTTGTCTCGTGGTCATCCCTAGTTTTAGGATTATTTTGCATAACTGGAGTGTGGAGTGATTCTATGTATTGTTGAATTTTGATGTATTCCAAGAAAGTGAAAACTGTACCTAATGGCAACGAACATTTTTCGGGAAGCTGCAAAGTATTTCTTTATATGTCGCAGCATATGCTTGTAGTATTTACTGTTTTTCTAAGAGTGATAACATGTAATAACATGCATGGAATTAATAATATAAGTTGTTCATTAATTTCCAGTTTCAATATAACTTTTGCGAAACAAGCCTCATTTTTCATTGCTCTTCGATTAATATTATCTTTTCTGTTTGTTTTGCGAATTTATCAAATAAGCCCCTAATCTGACCACACAATTTTCCAGACAGATTTTTAAGATGTTCATGAGCAAGGAATCAAATCTCTTCTTACACCTTCGTTGTTTAAGAGTACAAAGGGCTAGTATCTACTTGCGTTGCTCTTGTCAATTTACTTAGTAAAATATGAAACACGATACACGGTATTTTAACTGGAAAATACAGTATCCTAATAGTTATACAACCTTTCGTCAAACAAAATGTTAGAAGCAACCAAAAAACTAACATTGATATACAAATATTGAGATCACGTCTTGCCCCCCCACTTTTGACGTCCAACCGCCGCCACTGTTTGTAACACACAAGTTCACATCAGTACTTACGGAGTTCTAAACCGTAAGAAAGTGGGAGGAAACGGGAGCAAATAAAAAAAGTTGAAACACAGACATAAATCAATACAATTGTCTCGATCAATAGATGCTTTCACAGTTGTTAAAAGGTGTAATTAAAAACATTGGTTTCGGTTTTGAAAAACGCATTTGCGGTTTCGGTTTTGAAAACCGCATTTGCGGTTTCGATTTCGAAAACCGCTTTTGCGGTTTCGGTTTTGAAAACCGCATTTGCGGTTTCGGTTTTGAAAACCGCTTTTGCGGTTTCGGTTTTGAAAACCACATTTGCGGTTTCGGTTTTAAAAACCGCATTTGCGGTTTCGGTTTTGAAAACCGCATTTGCGGTTTTCGGTTTTCAGAAAACCGGTTTTCTCAAAAACCGAAAACCGCAAGTGTCACAAAAATTCAACAGCACTACTTTTAAACTTTTTCTGGGCAATATGTGATATTTCTTTAAATATGTACTATAGCACGGCCAACAAGAGATGATCTCTGACGTTTCTTACCACATGCGGTGGGACATTGCAGCCCCTACTTTGATACCAGTGTTACCAACTACGATCACTCTGTCCTACACCATTAAATTGCCACTACAGTTACACCGAAAAAAACCTTGACACGCGAGTAGTGGCAATGTCACTGCGAGCTGTCAGAGACGTTCTCTTACTGGACGCACTATAGACAGCTATTTCTATGGTAGAAGAAGACGACACGAAAATAATTATGCATAACACGCCCAGAAAGTAAGTTCCGTTTCAATTTATCTCCGCTGCAGCGCTGCGATCGCAGTTCCACACATGCGCGGTAGACGCTCTGTATCAAGGAGAAGAAACGTGCGCCATTTGGAGATCGCTGTCAGTCATGTAAGCTTTGTTGTGCTTGTTTACAATGTCGATGTTTATTGAAAATCCCGCCGCTTGTGATTTCTGAATGCGAGGAAAGTGAAACCAAGTGAAATTTATCGGCAAATTTGCGATGTTTACGGACAAAATGCGATGAGTGATTCAATGGTGAGAAGATGGGTCCGACAATTCAATGAAGGACGTAGTGACGTGCACGATGAAGAACGAAGTGGGCGTCCATCTTTGGTTACAGAAGAACTGGTTCACGCGATTGATGACAAGATCCAGGAAAACCGCAGGGTTACTTTCATCTGTTCTTACATCTCACGTCTTTCCTTGGCGGTCAACACTTCAACAATGACGACGAGCTGAAAGAAACTGTTTCCAACTGGTTGAAGACGCAGGCGGCAAAGTTCTATGAAGAAGGTATACAAAACCTTGTGCCACGCTATGACAAATGCCTGCAAAATTTCGGCAGTTATGTGGAAAAGTAGTTTAAGAGTTGTAGAAATTTGTGCAATAAATAATTTTTCTGTATCTGTACACAATTTAATTTTATTACCAAACGGAAGTTACTTTCTGGACGTGCCTCGTATTTTAAAAACCAATGTTTTCGTGTATGTATTTGTTTGTTTTGGTAATCATGACGATAGGTTGAGTGTCGACATAGAAACAGAGTTACTGTAAGCTATAATATAAATAACATCAGAGAGATCACGATGAACATAAAAGGTATAATAAACGACATTTTGGTACTATATTAATTTTATTTATTTGTATGGCTCAAAATATATCCAAGTATCAGGGCTATAGAACATTGATTAAGGGTAAATAGATTTACTAATTCGTTCTAATGTGGTGTAAATGTGATAGTCTTATTTGTTGTTTAACTATAGGCAACGTTGTCAAGAAATGAGACACATACAAGCATTAATTAATAGATGACATTCCTGAAGATAAATTCAAGGATTCACAAGTATTGTATCTCCAAAGCTTGTCACCACTATATTTTATCAACGCCACCTTCTCTATCTACTCCGTGTGTTCTCTCCGTGTGATTTTCTGAGAATGAGAGCAACAATCTATTATGTCACTGACCAATCCGCCACTGATCATCTATACTGAACTCTACGTTTTAAGTACTGAAGGGGGAGCAATATTGCCGATTGTTTGTAAGTTCTAGTATTGCCCACAAAACTAGACGAGATATAACGAGACACATGCCAAGTTCCAGAGTTATTTATTTTATTTTATTTTATTTTATATTTTATTTTATTTATTTAACAGATATAGCTCAGAGACCATTTTATACTGGATACTTAACAGCGGCAATAACAATGAAAAGGATTTGGGAAGGTATGGCCAGGACTTGTTTAGTAAGTACCATCCCGGCTTTTGTCTGGGAGGACTGAAGAAATCCCTGGAAAACCCCAGTCAGGATTGTCGGTAGCCGGAATCGAACCCACGACTTTCCGATTGCGGGGCCAACGCTCTACCACATGAGCGACTTTTCTCGGTAAAACAATTACCACCATGGGGTTCGAACTAGGGTCTCTGCGATAAGTCTCCTGCTTTACCACTACGCCACAAATTGCTCAAAATTATTGTTGAATGGATGGACGGACATATGGAGAGACGGAGAGATGGACAGAAGGACAGACGCGCACCCAGAATTCCTTTTGGGAAGGAGATCCAATAACACAAGACACTACGGTTATGAAGTATCGAACAGGTGTTATTCTACAGTTGAAAAAAAAAAAACGATAACTATTTTTTAACTACTGACACATAAATTCTCACGAAAAGTGATAAAATTTGATTGTTTTTTATCCGAAAAGAAATAATACAGATGATGAGTAAGGTCAAATCTTTAGTCTATATCAAGTATTTCTCTTCTAAGAAAGTGTACAAATGTATGTCGAGTTACAAAGTTTTTTTTTGAAGAAGGGGGGGGGGGCGGACCCGGTGAACCTTTACCCATGGTTGCACCCTTGCGCACACATGCCAATGGAGTCGAATAGTACAAGTTTTTCTATATACTATCTTCAATTTATAATAGCCTGTCTAAATTGGTCATTTTTAATGGCATTCATTATGGTTAGTATACAGGGTGGCCCAAAAGTAGGTATACACCCCTGCATTGATCAAATATAACTTTCTAGTTTATGTATTTATTTGCTTTGACTATTCCGGGCTTAAGTTAAAAGTAAAAAGACGTTAAGAAGAAATAATAAAGAAACTAGGTCTACCTGTTTGATAACAATAAGAAATGATATAAAATACAGTGAGCTGATCAGTACAAGACTGTATACTTACTTTTGGGCCACCCTGTATACGAGGTTCTTTGAATTTGACAAGCTAGATCATGGGAAATAAACGGTCTTTCGTTTTACAATTTACTTCTAAGTTAGACAATTTTTTAACAAAATTTGACTGAACTATAGTGGCGGATCAAGCCTGCCCACCTCAATTTTTTGAGTGACGAAAGTAATTGAATTTATGATTTGTATATTTTTTGAAAGTTTATAGTAAGTGTTACGTTTCATTCTTTATTAGAAATTTTTTGAAACATTCGATGTAGCTTTCGATGCAGTTTTTCTGTTCTGCAATGTGCAAAACAATACTTGAAGTAAACAATGTCAACGTCCAACCTAGACATAATATTCATCAGTAGAGAGTAAAGTTGGAAATTTCTGCAGGACCCATGAAAAAATTATAAACTCAAGATATACCCATCCTAGCCTACGTTTTGGCTGCCTCCCCCAGTTTTTTTTACCTTCTATATCCGTCACTATGTTGAATAGATAATTTCTTAAAAGGCCCCATCACGGCGAAATTAAAATACCGCTAATTTTACAGAAATTTTGTGATATCTTCAAATAGATAAAAAAAAATAATCAAAAAGTGAAACAAGACCTCCCTAGACAATATTATTTTACACGAGATACCGTTATCACCACTCACTTATCTACTTTCGATTTCAAGCCATTTAGAAACCCGGCATTTATTTTCGCGTTTCTAAACGGCTGCAAACAGAAAGCTACTAGGTGACTCGTGATAACGGTACCTCATGCAAAATAATATTGTCTAGGGCGATCTTGTTCCACATTTCGATTATCTTTTATCTATTTGAAGATATCACATAATTACTGTAAAATTAGCGGTATTTTAATTTCGCCGGGAGGAAGAGACTTAATGAGAATAAGATTGGGAAAAAGCAATAACATTAAACATTAGCATCATTAGGTACTTGGTTCCGCAGCGCCGTTGTTAACAACAGCAAATTCTTCAATTCTTCAAGGTCTAGTTGGACATCAAGAGACAATGCCGCGAGAAACGTAACATCGAAAAAAAGAGGCTTTCTTAAGCAATTTCTACAGAATTGCAAAATATCTTTCTTTTTTCCTATTATATCTGATCGTAAGTACATAGTACACACACACAATCATAACAACATTTAATTCAGGGACACTTTCTCTCATCACACTGAACACAACACGAACATTGAATGACACCTGCAATCTCACGAAACATTCCGACAGACACATTCCGAAATGGAGACAAGGAAATGTCACTTAGTGGCCGCCTTCTCCCCTTTCCTAGATGAGGAAAGATGTGTTCTATCACACATCAATGCTCACTGTCTATATATACACACACACTCATATACTGTATCTATATATACACAGACACACAAGCGGCTTGTTATATGTTTGACAATTCTTTTTTCAAGAGTTGGGTGGAGCATTTTACAGTGTCAATCAACGTTCTTGACCTGTTTTAGAAGTTCTTTATTTTTAATATTGTGCAAGAAATATTATTATTATTATATAAAAAAGAAGAAAACATATTTCAACAGGTTTTGCTGTTATTAATAAATCTACATTCCACGCCTACTCTTGTAAGTACATAAGAAATGATTCCCGTATGACTAATCTCCAATTTCGCCATACGTGTATCTTTTCTTCTTAAAAACTAACGATTCGTTAATATATTTAATTTTAAAAAAGCATTATAGCAAACGGTTTAGCACATAATGATGTTTGCTCGCAAACGTTAGTACGACAAAGTGTAAATAAAGTTCGCTACAAACTTGACATACAATAATAATAACTTTTTTAAAATCTTATTTAAGCTATTGGAAAAGGTCGTGTAACAATCAATATTGGTTTTGTGTATATTTGCTTGACTCTGCAACTTAAGTTACTACAAGTACGTGAAACATAATTTTATGTAGTATCTAAAATTATATGCTGTTAATATACCCACAAACGATTCGTCCAACATTTTCTAGCTCCTTTTTCTATCACCGTGGCATGCAATGCAACCATATCTAGGATTTGTTTTCAATGTGTTACATTAGACACTAAAATTTTAAGCCGTTCAATCATGTTTAAAATAAGACATAAAAACGTAGTGCCAAATATTTCACAGAGTGGCATTCTAAATACCCACTAACTTGTAGAGCCATCTAACGACTAACAAATAAAATAATGTATGATTGTATGTGTGTGTGTATTTGTCAGTAGAATGACGTCACTTAATGCCGCTGAATTTTGTACAACGTACAAGGCAGTTTTTTTAAATTTTCGATTTGAGGGAGGGATGGCATTGGAATCAAAATGCATTCACATTTCTGGTTGTTTCTCAGAACGCCTTGTCTGCATGCAACCAGCAATGTATATTTGTTTTGCGGGCTTACATAACAGAAAGGATAAATGTGTTCACTATTTATTTCACTCCTTTCTTCGCCTTGAGAAATTTTCCATACATCTTATCATGCCCGTTTTAAGAACAAGCATTTCAGCTACTTTGAAAAACAAGTTTCTACCTAGTGCTGTCCGTAGTCGAGTGGCTAAGACACGTAGTTCTAAGATAGTTTTCGGTTGCTGATACTTGTCTCGGATTAAATACAATTAATGGATCGAATAACATTTTAATACAATGCAATAGATCTTTAAAGGGCTCGATGTTGAAAAAGGATGCTAAACTCCAAAGAAGCCATCAAGTTTGTTTGCATTTTTTTTTTCACTTACTACAAGAACGCTATCAAAGGTCTACTTATGACATGAATTGTTGAGTTGATTTTGAGTTTAACTTTCCGTTCAGCAGCGAGGCTATATGTGACGTGGACCACATGAACTCCAGCCGGGAATCGAATTGCGGTTTTCCACGCTAAAGGCGCGTACACTACCGCTTAGTCTCAAAGGAGCTCTAGTATAGCATCTAAGTATCTTATTGGTTAGTTCCGTGCTTAGAATATATTTGCAATTTTTTCTTTTCAAAAAAAAAAAAAAAAATAGCAGCGATACATGTACGTCATGTGAAGGAGTTCGGTTTCTATGGCATGATATTTTATCAATGTTCAAACTGAAAGTTGTATTGAATTCCTATAACTTTCGATTTTAATGGACAGTTAAGGATGGAGATTGAATTTATTCTTGGGATACTCAATCAATTACAGAAAACCGTTTTTCTTTCTGATTTACAGGACAGTGGTGGAATGAGCTCGAATTTCTTGATCCATTATCAGAAAACCCATAGGCAGTCAGACTTATGACTCAACCCAGACCCTGTCACCCGGACATATTTATAACTCGGAGTGACCTGGACAGATCCAGTGTGATGGGACTAGCCCGGTACGATCCAGAGACGAAACATCGTCATACACATAAGGAGTATGTTAGATTAATTCAGTCTCGCTTTCGTCTCCATTGACAAATAGGAATCTGTCTCGATCTCGTCTCTAGTAGAAAAAAATCGTCTCGGTCTCGAGGGCCAAGTCTCGAATTTGTCTCGATCTCGTCATAATAGTCTCGAAATAAATTGCGTGAAAATGAAAAATTGTGTAAATAGTAATCATCTTGTATCCTGTTGTTTGTACTTTTTATTTTGTCACTTCATTCTTGACTGGAAAATTATTGTTGGCCGCGTACCTCTTCATAGCTAAGTGGCTAACGCTCGTGGTTTATGTGTGTATGTTAGCTGGTTCAATCCTCAATGGGTGTATCAAGCCTTATATTAGACCCAACTAATGATGCACACCCCACTTTAAGTAATAAATCTTGTCTGATATAGTCTTAGTATTGGCTATACAATTAAGTTCTACTCAGTCAGCTGTCAACTCCAATACTATTTTTTAATATCATTCCTATTGAATTAGTGTTATTGAGTCCCACGTACCAGTTGATAGCAGTAAGAATGTATTTAATCGGATCGACATTCAAATTTTACGATTTCTCATTTATTATCCATTACATTCTGCTTCGACATGTGTTCACCACAGAAAACCATGCACATATCTTAATGGACTTCAGTTCTTGTCAATACAGAGGTTATGAAAGTATAAAGCAGTACTACCCTTGGGCCTAACCCAAATGGAGAAGGTACCTGTTTGTACCTTCTACTTTCGTGTATCTGTATCTTGTTTTTTTTTTTTTTTTTAATTTGACCCAAAATTTTACCATCCATAACTCGGAAACCATAAATTTGCACATCATAATATTTCATATGTTTATATAGTAGGCAAAGTTTTATCACTGTGCCAAGTTTGATCCCGATCGGATGAGTTGGGTTGAACTCGTACGATATAAAAACATTAAAAAAAGAAAACCAGTGATAGGGAATAATAGGGTCTACATTCACTACATTTCACTTTGCATTTCACTGTTCATATGCTGTCATATTAAGGATTAAATATGTCTATACAGAGTGAGCTGAAAGTAACTCCGTATTTTTTAATATTTTTCTCTCCTACAATATTGTAGGTATAGACCCTAAACTCAATTTTTGCACACATATAGTTTATTATATACCATTTCTTTCCAAAAGTTACAACTCAATGTGTGCTTCATTATTTTCTAGACACTGTTTCAACCGAACAGTTGATTTGAAGTTTAACGTCTCTTTCAGCAGTGAGGCTATATGAGACGGGCATTTGCTAAAACCTTACTCAACCCTCAGCAGGAACACCACTTCTGACCTTATGGATCTTATTCTCAAGTTCGTCAAGAGTTTGTGATTTACTGCAAGACATTTCTTCCTTAGCTCACTCTCATAAAAGAGACATCTCATGGGGCGAAGTCTGGATTTCGTGCAGAGCTCCCTCTTGGCTAAGCGGTTAGCGTTCACGCCTTTGGCGTGGGAGATCCGGGTTCGATTCCCAGCGGGAGCTCATGTGGTTCGGATTCCACATTAATCAGTAGGTCCACGTCTCATATAGCCTCGCTGCTGAAAGGGACGCTAAACTAAAAATCAACTCAACTCACTCTGGATTTCGTACTGGCCATTCTGTGGGGCTCCAGCCACATATCCAGCGTCTTACGAAGTGTTCATCAAGTCATTGTCTTACAGGCAATGCGTAATAAGGGACAGCTCCATCTTGCATAAATAACAGTTCACGTGACTCATCCCATTCAGAAATTGTAGGTCTTACTAAATTTTCTAACATTTCCAAGTATCTTTCTACGTTCATAATATCACTCAACAGATTGGGTCCAATAATGAGGGAAGAAAAAGTCCACACCACGCTGTCACTTTTGGTTGGCCCGGCATCTTTTCAACCATCTCTCAGGATAACTTTCTGCCAAATAATGACTATCATGACGACTAACGAACCTTCTACATGAAACACAGCTACTAATCACTTCACAGAATTTTTTCAAACAGCTATGGATGATCTTCATGCCCTGCGAGCATCATTTCACAAATTTCAACACACCATTACATATAAAGGCTTCTATAGTCTATAATGTAACACTTTGTGGAGAATTCTACGCACAGAATAGCGTGTAATGCCGCTCTCTTTTGCAGCCTGCCTTGGTTTTGAAGGGCTTCGCTCGAGCATGTCTCTCACTGTGGCCAGCTTTTCCTTTGATATCGAAGTCGAAGGCATATCTGATCTCTTAATGTCCACGTCACTTCCGGTAGTCATTAATTTTCTGTGACAATTTTTTTTAATTGTTTTTGCATCCAGAACAGCTCGTACTTCCCATGTTGACTCCTCCACCACTGCTGGACCTGAATTTCAGACTGTCACACCTCAAATTTGCCGCAATTTTGGCTCTCCCCTCAATGCTTAATCGTCCTGGCATCTATGTGAGTTCAAAGGAATAACAAAAGCTTCACACGATCTAGAAAAACAGGGAAAAAACGCATACTTTAGTCTATAAAACAAGATAACTTTCATTGCTATCTACCCATAACATTAATAGAAATTCATAAATCAAAATTATTTTCCGCCCATCCTGTACTACGTAGCTGATTCCCGCCCATCTCGCTCCCAAACTTTCAGATCATCTGGCAAATGCCTGCACGTATATAACATATCTTGGCGCCTGGTAGGTGGCAGTGTAGTAGCAACAACTATTATCCTGGTTGTGATGTATTAGAAATTAGTGTAACTGACAGAGTGAAGCGTTCTACGTAAACAAAGATTAAAGATATTTAAATATTGTTCCATAACGTTTATTCTACCAGTAATTCTTAATTCTTTTTGGCAGTTTGCATATTAGCACTACTCATAGATTATGCAGTATCTATATATAAAGAAGATTGCACTGTCAATTGCTCAGACTTCTCAATCTCATCACGAATCATTATAACACTGCTCGGCCTTCATGTCTCATTCTTTTTGACCTAGAGAAGGCTTTTGATAAAGTGTGGCATTTTGCTCTCATGTTCAAACTTCACCGTTTTAGGCTACCACTGTCCTACCTTCGCTTCATCTTCCATTTTCTTTCTAACCGCCTGTCTTATGTTACTATCAATAACTCCTCATCTCATCCGATTTTTATACATTCTGGTGTACCTCAAGGCTCCGCTCTCTCGCCTCTTCTTTACCTTCTGTTTGTAGCCGATATGCCAACCCTTCCTCCCACTGTTCATAGTTTTCAGTATGCAGATGACACTGCCTTTCTTTGCACGGCCAGAACTATTCAACAAATTAATTCTGCTCTCCGCCTAGCAATAGACTCTTTTCTCCACTGGTGCACTAAGTGGCGTCTTCATATAAACTCGACTAAGACTCAAGCTATAGTCTTCATACCACCTCGAAAACGTTCTCGAGTTCAGAAAAACCCCAATCTACTCAATCTCGAGGTTCACGGCACACGAATATCACCTACTAAACAGGTCACCTATCTTGGTATCATCATCGATCATCACTTAACTTGGCGGCCACATCTTCAAGCAATCATTCGCAAGGCGTATGCTCGGCTTAATTTACTAAAACGTCTAGTTGGTACCACCTGGGGATTGCAACCCACGACAATCCTTAATACATATAAGGTCTTCTTACGCCCAGTTCTAACATATGGCCATCCCGCTTGGACTGCTGCACTACCTTTTTTCTATCAGAAATTACAAGTTCTTGAACGACATGCATTTCGTTTGGCGTATAGAATCAAGCTTCCCAGTCCGACACAGGAGCTTTATGACCGTATCACTTTTCCCACCATCCTCTGTCATCTTGAACAGTTACGAGTAAAGTTCATTACTAACCGGTTTCAACAACGTCATCCATTACTTCTGGAAACTATGGACGCCGACCGCCACTATGATTTAGGATATAAATTTTCTACTTGCCCTCTATACCTACTCTTCTCCTTATATCTCAAAACCATTCCACCAGACCATCCAGATCATTTTGTCGCTTCAGCTTATTCTTCTGATCACCTTCCACTTCATTTATCACCTACATATGCTGCACTGTAACCTATTGTGCTAACAGGGCTCCACTTGTCTACATCACTGTCCAGAGCAGCCCCTGGACAAGAAGATAATCTGCATTCGTCTAACTAACATTTCCTTGTGTTGTCCTGTGATATGCACTTCACTGTCATATTTCCTCCTGTCCTCATCATTATGAACAAAGTTCATAATGTCCGTTGCACTTGAATAAAAATGTAATAAAAGTCATAAACTGTCCTTAAATACAATAAAGTAAATGATTTTTCCAGATTACCTTACTCCCCATAGACCACCTCCAATATCCTTCCTTCCCCAGTCTCTGCACTTCTCACCCCGGATAGAGGGCATAACCCTCGCAAGGGAGCTAGCCTTTGGCTAGCAAAAAAAAAAAAAAAAAAAATCCGCTCTTCGAATTATGAAGAGTTCGGAAGCTCCACGTCGGTACCGTAGTAAATAATATTAACATATGTAAAGCAGTTCTTGTATTATTTTGGAGTGTATGATATATCTCGTTGTCCATGGTCAATTCAAAAGTCAGGAAGGCGTGCTTCTATATAGTGCGCAGATATAAGGAAAAAGTAATAAGGAAAGAATAAATAATGATTGATTATTATTTACCTCTAGCTACACTGTGATCACACAATGACATTACATTTTCAACGGAAGCTCCATTAATTTGATAATAGATTTTTAAAAAAGCTTTGCACCAGTTTCAATTCACGAACTGCAAATTTACATTTTCAATAAGAAAAAAGTACTAGTCAGAAACTAAGAACATACTACGGAATTTGTTTTTATTAGTATTTAGTATGACTCCTTAGCCAGGGACGTATGCAGAAATTTATTTCTGTAGAGAGGGGGGAGTCCAAAGATTTCAGGGGGAGGGAAATTTAATATGAGGATAAACTATATTAAAATTTGTTAAATTACCACTAAAATTAAAATACAGAAAAGTTGGAATTTCGCAAAGGGAAAAGTCCGGACCCCCCAGCAATGATACTTTATATGTACGGTGACCATACGTTCCGAGAAAATCGGGACAGTCCCGATTTTAGGGTCTTTATCCCGGCGTCCCGAATAAAGACCCCAATGTCCCGAATAATTGATGGGGAAAGATAAAATCATTTACATTGAGTTTTTACTTAGAGAATCAGAATAACTTACAAACGAGATAACACATTTTGTTTTCGTGGGATCACAAAATTTATTTACAGTTTTTTTTATCGAAAAAGTTTAAAAATGTATTTGTGAACTAAATGCGATAAGAATATTAAATTTATTCTTTTGCCGCTGTGCAGCTCTCGCGACTGTCTTAGTTTTAAACAATGAATGGGTTGGCTGCACTTGCAACTGCACTGCCTCTCCACTCCAGATCGTCAGCTTCAGTTCAATTCAGTTTGACATATGTTATCACCTGAGCAATGCGCTGTGCTTCGTCGAGCTTTGTTTATTCGTTTAGTGAATTTTGGTTCCACGTTTTGTTGTTCTGTTTCTTTTTTCGTAAACATGAGTGGTGATAATAAGGGAAAGAAACGTAAGTGTTCGCTTAATAAGGAGTTAAGAGTCTTCATCCCGGCGAAATTAAAATACCGCTAATTTTACATTAATTATGTGATATCTTCAAATAGATAAAAGATAATCGAAATGTGGAACAAGAGCGCCCTAGACAATATCATTTTACATGAGAAACCGTTATCACAACTCACTTATCTGCTTTCGATTTCGAGCCATTTCGAAAATCGGCATTTATTTTCGCGTTTCTAAACAGCTGAAAACATAAAGCCACTAGGTGACTTGTGATAACGGTACCTCACGCAAAATAATATTCTCTAGGGCGCTCTTGTTCCACATTTCAATTATCTTTTATCTATTTGAAGATATCACAAAATTACTGTAAAATTAGCGGTATTTTAATTTCGCAGGGATGAAGACTTAAAAAAAAAAGTGACAATAACCCACATGGAGTATTTTGTACTCAGTGTTCAAGTGAGATTAATATTGCTCATGGTGACGTCTCCGACATCAAACTTCACATAAAGACTAAAAAAAACACCTGGCTAGAGTTAATGCAGTAGTGATGACAACTTCAATAAGTAAATTTATCACTAAAAATGATTCCGCCAAAAATGAGATTTTTAGAAAAAGAGGTAGTTTTTGCGTAGCACACTGTAAAGCATAATCATAGCTTTAGAGCCTTAGATTGTGCATTTAAACTTATTTCAACACTATTTGAGCCAAAATACTCTTCTGCAAGAACGAAAATGAACCCATAGTAAAAAAAAAAAAAAAAAAAAAATGCTTTAGTTCCAGAGTGTCAAAAGCAGTTGTTGCAGGAATTGAGTGAAACGTCTTGTTTTATTGTGATGGTTGACAGCTCAAACCGTGGTACTGAAAAATTTGTAGGCCCTACCAATCGTCATATTTTCATATGCCTATTGGAATTAATGTTAAGGTATTAGAGATTGAAACATTGCCTGGTGAAACGAGTGATTAGCTTAATAAGTTTGTATTTTCAGTTTTGAGCCGCAACGATCTGGTTGAGAAATTAGTTGGAATGTCTGCAGTCAATACTAATACAATTTTTGGGGGTGCAAAAAAGAAGGTACGTAATAATCTCTTTCGAAAATTATCAGCAAGCACTAAAAAATCCTTAGTTGGCGTAGGATACATGGTTCATGTTGTCAATAACTGCATTAACAATGCTGTTGATACTGAGGTAATAATTGTGAAGTTGTTTAAATTCTTCCATATCTACACAGTTCGAGTGGCTGAACTGAAGGAGTTCTGCGCATTCATTGATGCTGAGTACTAGAAACTGTCTTATTCGAACATACGATGGCTCAGACTTTTACCTAACTAAACGTGTTCTACAAATGATGGAGCCACTCAGAAACTATTTTTCTGCCCAAACAAACCCTCCTATGGTTCTAACCCCCCCTTTTTTTTTTTTTTTGAAGATCCAAATGGAGAATTGTGGCTTTGGTTTTTGCACAATTGTGCATCTCTTTTCAACGATGTTGTAAAAAAGATGGAAGGGAGTAAAGGCAGAGTATCAGCAACAGATGCAGCACGTAAATATTTGATTTTATATAAGAACTTGATTGACAGAAAACA
Organism: Thermobia domestica; assembly: GCF_964235325.1. Lineage (NCBI taxonomy): Eukaryota > Metazoa > Arthropoda > Insecta > Zygentoma > Lepismatidae > Thermobia > Thermobia domestica. The sequence goes on from NW_027656389.1 coordinate 86,598, forward strand.
GTCCTCATTTCTACCGACGAAAGTTAAAGACCTTCAAAGAAAGAATTTTGCTGCAGGACAAGGCTGTGAGTTACAACAGGCGAAGGAAACTGTCTTTTTTTTTTTTAAGACTACTACACTCATACCCTATTTAGATCTTTGGAAATCAAATGTAGACAGCTTGAGTCAACTGTCTTGGATAGGTTTAAAGAGGCAGCTAAATGGAAAGAAGTAGAAGAAAGTTGGACTCTTTTTCAAGATAGTATGCCGCCTATTTCATTTGACGATTTGTTTAACGAACTAAGTGTGCTGAACTCATATCTTACAGAGACTGTGTTGTCAGAATGCACAAACCAGAAACTTTCATGAGAACAATGGTGGTTAACCATATTCCAGGACTTGAAGAAAGATTATGTAAATGTTCCTAATCGTAAGATGTTTGTTGAGTTTGTTCTTTGCTTGCCGGGAACAAATGCTTCGGTCGAGCGGGCATTTTCAATGATAAACAACTTTTAGGGTGCTGAAAAGTCCGTGATGTCTATGGATTGTGTAAAAACAATTTTAGTAATACAGATGAACTGTTCACAAACGTGTACAGAAGTGTACGAGAACCTGAAGAAAAACAAAAATCTTTTAAAAGCTCTGGCCTCATCAGAGAAATATAACTGGAAAGAGCCGAAACCGTCTTCCTCTATGAACGCTGAAAAAGAGTAGTACACTGAACATATGAACTAATCTAATATGCATTTCTTTTTCTTTTACTCTGTCTATCAGTTATTGCAACGTTTGTTCTTTAGAATAATTAGCACTAGGAATAATGCCATTGTTTAATAGAGTAATGTAAGTAAACATAGTAAATAAATTACAAACTACTACTATCATGTGAACAGGTTTGGATTTTAGCTTAATAATAATAATAATAATAATGTTTCATGGCAAAAGAGGGTTGAGAGTTTAAACGATAAGAACGGTGGCTGAGGCACAGGTGTCGTTAGAGGGGGGTAGGGGGATGCGTTCTCCCAGATTTTAGTCAAATGTATTAAAACATGTGGCACTTATATATATATATATATATATATATATATATATATATATATATATATATATATATATATATATATATATGGATAAAACTTTTGGTGGAAAGATAATTTTAATTTTGATTTATCCGACCCCCGCAGAATTATGGTCACCGTAGAATTTTCACTAACAGAAATATGGCCACCATATTTATATGTCGTAAACCAACAGATAAAGTAGGACTTAAATACTATATGAATTATCACCGTGAATCAAATGTAGATACCCCGCAAATATGAGTAAGTGAATTATATGGCCAAGATACAGTTTGTTTTTTCTCGTTCTCATTTAGTTTAGTAGTAGGCCCTACCTGAAATGTAGCTGTTATAATTTTACGTGCGTACAAAAATTTTATACTGACAATGTGTTCCAATAAATGGGACCAATGCTTAAAAGGAGCCAGCAAATCGCCATAAATGTTATCGTCACAGTTACTATATCTATGTTGAAATGCCATGACAATTGTTACTTTCCGGAGTTTTTCGCGGGATTTTCCAAATACGGCGTATTGCATGAAGTGTAAGTGCCACCATAGTGTTACCAACAATTCAGCTTTAGAATGTTTATTATTATTATTATTATTATTATTATTATTATTATTATTATTATTATTATTATTATTATTATTATTATTATTATTATTATTATTATTATTATTATTATTATTATTATTATTATTATATCTATGTACTGTATATTGACAGGCAAGACAAGTTATGGGATTTATATTAAATCAATGGCCTGATTTTAAAGATAGTAGTTCATATGTTTATTTATACAAGACAGTAGTTAGATCTAAACCAGAGTTTGGTTCAGCCATATGAAACAGTATCTGTAACACGCTAATAAACAAAATAGTTGTTCAGAAATGTTTTGTTAGGCTACTTCGTTACAAAATGAAAAAGAATCGTTATTTTCATCATTATTGGCTAAATTATTGGGGACTCCAAAGTTTGTTTGACACAAAAAAATTCATCGACAAATCACTTATTCAAATGGTACTAGAAAATAAATACTTAGCAAAAATTGTTTAGAAAATGTAAATATGAGGGTACTAAATTATAGATAGGGTAAGGAATCAATCGGCGATAGTCCCGTTAAATTCGAAATCTGAAATATTAAATATTTACAAAATGTTATAATTTAAACTGACCAGTTATATAGGTATTTTAGAAACGTTACAGGTTTGTCATATTTTAAAATTAGAAAAGCGAGGGATTCTAAACCGTAAGTACTGATGTAAACTTGTATATTACAAATACTGACCTAGGATCTTTCGGTCTATTTTTTTAAAGTGATTTCATTGTTAAGGGACACTTCCAATGTACTTTTTTTTAACGAAACTAAAGTAAAGCAAATTTAGTTTTTGCCTTTAATGCTTTATTAAGTTCAACAAATGTGAGTCTCGAATTGTAAAGTAAGTATTACAGTAAGATATCTGTAATTGTAAGAATATGTGTAAGGCAAATTTTTCAAAAAAGCAAGTGATGTATGGCAGATATTGTTCATACGATTTTCTCTCTAAGAAACAAAATAATTTATATGAAGTCATGAATAATTCAAATATGTTTGTCACAACATCCACAAACGAATGTTTATTCATATAGAACCTCCATTACATTACATTAGAAATACATTAACTATACAAAGGAAACCCCTGTGCCTTAGAGTAAATCTCTTACTAGCAAACAGCTCTGTGCACCACGCGCACTGGGCAAATATGTCACAGCCTGAGCTTGAATGCGAGTCCAAATTTAAGCCAATCACGGTTGAGATTGACACAGAGATGTAGCGATTTACGTTTAATATAATAACACTTTATCAACAAAGTCGTCTTAGATTTTTCTCCAATCCAAAAAAGCAGGTGGTTTTTCGTGATTAAGAGATGATTAAGCGGGGGACGAATATAGGACCAGAAAATCGGGTGGTACCCGCTAAAATCGGGTAATATGGCAACCCTAGTTACAGAGTACCTGTCACATAAATTACTTAATATGTATATTAAACTTATGACAAAATATTAACGGTCAATCTTTATTAAAATGATATATTTATTTTATTTTAACAAATATGACAACAAAAGATAAAAATTGAAATGAAATCTTTAAGTTTTACGTCCCACGATTATGCCTGCTTGGCTAAAGACGGTGATGATGAGAAATGAATGAAATGTTGGAAGGAAACGGGAGAACTCCGAGGAAACCTACACATGCTGTGTTTGTCCACCACAAAGCTCACTTATCGCGAGCTGAGATCGAACCAAGGACCGCATGCACCAGAGGTGAGCGCTCTACCACTGAGCCACCGCGGCTCCCACAACAAAAGATAAATTTTAGCTTGATGCGCATGAAGATTTAGACAATAATACTTACTTATTTCAAATTAAACTTTCACTACAATGTTTTGAAAATATTATTTTAGTACATTGACCATCTTTTATTAATCTTAATTTAATTTATTTTCAATTAGAGAATCCCTGTAGTTTTACATTTTGACAAGACTCCTAAACCCACTAAGTTTACAATTGACCTATAATGCATTATAATTATTATTTTGCCTATTGCGTCAATGTCTTATTATGCAATACTCTTACAAGTGCTGCATTTTTGCTTATAAGCTGTTCATAGCACTCAAAATAAAGTTATTATTATTATTATTATTATTATTATTATTATTATTATTATTATTATTATTATTATTATTATTATTATTATTATTATTATTATTATTATTAACCGTGATTATAGTAAGTTTGGGTGATTCAGAACAGTCGCCAGACAACCTAAGCTCACGATAATACTGTTCTTCGCATATGTAATGTAGAGACTTGTTGCGACGCCTATTTGAAGCACCGTATGAGTAGGAAGTGCGAAGAGTGTTATACGTAGTTTCGACAGAAGAAGAAACAGGAAAGTTCATGCACGTTTGTTGACCTGATGTAACTTTTTAGTGAAATATGTTAAGGTTTTACACACAAGTGGTTATCAGCAAATGGTTAAGTAAGACATAACTGTATATCGAAGCGAAGACCCTACTTTACTCGTTGCATATTGGAATACTTCTATTACTCTGCGAGTGCCTGCTCAACGCGTGCACAAGCCTACAGTGCTCAAAACGGGCGAATACGGACGTTTAGGGAAGGGTGTATTCGGACACGTTTATTATGTTAAGCTGAATCCGGACAATGTGATTAATGAACTAAGAGGATTCAGAACACTCTCTCCTCTCTCGCTTTTCACGTTTATGAGTGTGAAATAGTACGTAAGATCTATTGCTTATATCTAGCGTCTATTCATTTTTGACATTACTGGACTCCGAGGAATCACCAGAAAAAGCTATAAAATTATCTTAGGATCTACCAACACAACTAAATTACAAAATGTTAATCATAAGGTGCTCAAAAATTCTACACTATTGAATGGCTACATCATCTGGTATATTTCCATTTGATCCGCAACAAGTTCGGGAACATGAGCTTCTTTTGTCGAATAAACATGATCCGCCAGTAGCTGGAAACAATTCCTCTTTTGTGTCATCAGACTCATCCTCAAACACGGCTCAATCGCCTTCAGAGTCCTTAGTTAAACAGTCCATATCTTTTCCTGCTGTTGCTTCTTCCAAGCCCACATCCCAAAGGCCAGGTGTTGGCAACAAAATATTAAGTGTCACGAATTGCAGTTTGTTTCAAACTGCCTCTTCACACAGAATCGAAGGTATGGATGAAAGCAACTGTGAATTTTGTGGGAAGAATTATTATGCACCATCATCAAGCAAATACGGTTCCTGAGTGTCCCGTATTGTAAGACCTGGTTTCATGAAAGATGTGTGGGAGGTGATAAGGAACTGTATTTTATCTGTGGACGATGTGTCTGAATTATGACTAGTGCTTCACGAAACTGGCAGACGTCATTAACGCAAATAATAATAATAATAATAATAATAATAATAATAATAATAATAATAATAATAATAATAATAATAATAATAATAATAATAATAATAATAATAAATGCTAGTCTCAGTGCACACATATTATACAATTTACTAATAATCTAGTTTTTAGGGTCTACTAGCAAAAAATAGTAGTACAATGTAGTTCTAATGGAAACAAATGTGATTACTATGTTTAATGATTAAACACTATAGTGTGCGAGAGGTACCGGGATCGATACCCAGCATCTCCACCATGTGCAGTCGCCCCTTGTCGGTCTGAGAGCTCAGATGATGTGTTAATAATTGACGTGTTTGGGGATGTCAGATCCGACAAGTTGCGCCCAGGATTTCGTAAATATAGAACTTAACAAAACATGAGGTACGGGATCCAACCTGGGTTGCATTTAAATGAAATCCAACACGTACAAAAGAAACAGACTGTGATGTTAAAGGGGGTGAAAAGGGGCAAGAAGGGAGTAACTTCCGGGATAGGTTAATCTACTTGCACTTACTTGTAGGTCTGATTGTTGCCTTCTCGACGTTTCCTCCAATAGGCTGATGTCCATCCATTTCTCTGCTTGACTGGCCGTTCATCCAAATAACCAAGGTTAAGGGTCGGCGAAACCCGAACTGAGAAACCAACTTTACGAAGACCGCAACTTTAGTTAAACTTAAAACTTCTTCTTAAAAAGCAATACATCGTCGTTAAATCAAAGGTGCTCTATAAGACAGAGCAAGGCTATCAATTGTAAAGTTCAAAATTAAGCTCGCGGTCTACATTCTAACTCGTCTCTCGCTCCATGTCGACTGTCCTTTCCAATAGTCTCTCAATCGATTTTGTATGGCGTTCTTTCCGGGTTCATGTCCTGGGTTATTCACTCTGATTTGCGTCTCGATGAAAAAAGTGCATGCTCGTAGATTAACCAAGGTAAGGTGATGATAGGAATGCTGACGGGGAAGCAATCTGTTATTTTATTAATTAAGAAATTACAAACGTAAGAAGTAAATGACAGACAGCAAAGGCAAATGAACTTAGAAAAAAAAAAGTCGAAAGGTGATTTAATTTGAAACGAATGATAATTCTTTTGACTGAAATGTTCTTTTAAAATAAAATGTCCCATTGTTCAAAATAAGAAACTTTTCCATATGTCCAAATACACATATCTTCACAATAGTGCTAGTTACACTACTGTGCATTTAGCTTACAGTTTCAACAGTAATTAGTATAGAAATTGCTATGTTAGTAATTTGTATTTGTATATCATGTATTTGTATTTATATTCTGTACTTATCATGTTAGAATGTTAGTGTAACAAGATAGTAACCTAAAATATACCTATCATGTACATATCTTCCTTTAAAGTTCAGCGTCCGGAATCGTCAACCTACTGTCCGGATTCACCCTTCCAAATTTGCAAATCAAAGATTTTGTCAACTTTCAGAAAATTATTTTTTTTATTTATTAACATGCCATTCCAGGAAGAATATTTCAGTTGTACATGCATACCAACATATCATTAAATAACGTAACGAAGTATTGGATATTTTCTTTTTGCGGGGTAGCAGTAAAAGAAAGAAACATCAGAACTGTCCGGATTCACCCAAACTTATCCTTTATAAACAAGTTTTTCCTTCGATCTAGATTAAAAGTTCGGTAAATTCATCTCATAGTTGTCCTGATTTTTGTAGACAAATCATTAAATAAGTACGTCACACACGTACATAAGTTAATGGAGAAAAACTCAAAATTGAAATAGACAGGATTATAATAAAATCCTGATTATTCCAGATATGAAGGAAAACGGAGGTCATAATATAAAACGGAATTCTAACAAGGTATAAAATGCGAAATTCTCACTAAAATATGAGAGAAATGCATATTTTACATTTTGCATTAGCTTCTGATCTAAGGTAAGTGCACGTAAATACGCCATGTTAAGGATATTGTATTTTTTGTGGCCTTAATTTTCATAAAATATAAAGAACAACACATATGCGTTGCAGATTAGCCTTTTTCGCGTGTAGAAAAAAAAAATGTGACAATGATGCGACTGACTTCTATTTTGTATCCAAGGTAAAAGGAAAAAGTGTCACAAAGTGGCGTATTTACCAACACGTGCAGGTAATTACGCCAAGTCTAGGATGCTAATAGAAACTTGTAATAAATCTTGTAAGATTATACGAACTCAAATATTACTACACAATATGGCTGAAGCAAAAAATATAATAAACAAAGTGCAAGATGAAGATAAAAAGATAAAACGTAAAAACGATAATCTACAAAGTTAAAATGAAGTTCCAAACTGAAAATTTTTAGTCCATAAGAAGATAAACAAACAGTGTTACTGTACTGTGATTTAAAAAAGAAACTACACCGATATTACATGGAACGTAAGGGACAAATGAAAACATCTTTGTCTTGTGCAGTCAGTCCTGCACAAGCCCTGGCGTATTTCGCTGCACCATGCTTAGTATTGATTTAGTAGCCATGGAATCACAAATACTGAAATTACACTTACAAAACAAAGAGTTCCTAGACGGACAAGAAATAAGGCGTACATTGCTGTAAACAATCAGCAATGTTCTGAGTTAGCACAGTACTAATAACGGATTCTTATCTTTATTGAAATAACAACGTTCTTCCACGGAACCTTCCCGATGCAAACAACAGTTCATGGCGTGGTGGTCTCAGTGCTATCTCCCGGAATATTTGTCAAATCAAACTTGTCCAAGACCGTGGCGCAGAGACGCATTTTAGTGGATTTCGTCGGAAACGTTCCAGCACTGAACACTTGGCGTATTTAGCTGCACTGGCGTATATATACCTGCAGTTACTTTAGTACCATTTATGTCACTACTCTATTATTTTTGAGGAATTATTAACATCGTGCTTTAAAGATCTGTGCAAAGTTTTATCACCTGTGTGTTCAAATCTTGGATAATTTGCTTCTATTAACAGTTAAAAATAATTGAGCCCAATAACCAGTTCAGTGCTTGCTACTTCACAAAGGTTTCGTTCAAGGAATCAATCACTGTTTGATTGCAAACTGGACTATTTTATTACAGCTGACAAATCCTATCTAACTGTCAATCAGAGGTGATCGCTAAATGGACGAAAATTGAGTTGACCGCAAAATGGACTGGTTGCAAACTGAATCTACAAAAAATGATGCGTGTCCTGAAAGGATATGAGACTAAGTCTTGAGCCCCCTTGAAACTCTACTTACGCCATTGACTATTATCATTTATATTATTTTAATTAAAAAAATCAAAGTGTGTCGCAATGTCATAGACATAGGAAAGTGTGTCGCATCAGGCAAGAAAGGTTTTGATCCACGACAGTAGCCAACGGTCGCTTGATGGCTATTTCGATAACCATATAAACGAACCCCTCACGCCTCCTTTTTTTACGCCACTGGTGTTGAAATCCAAAATAATTAGCAAAGAAGTTCGCTGGTTGGTTTGGAACTTACAGCCTTTCTTTTCGGTACAGAAGTTATATGTGACACAAATCTAAGGTGGAATTCGAATAACCGTAATTATTTCAAATTTCAAAGATTCTACCACCTTGAATCAAGCCCGGGATCCTGTGCATCAAAGGCATTCGCAATAGCCACCAGACTAGGGGAAAACGCAATTGCCAATAAGAAGAACAGTATAACAACAAAGTATGAAAAAACAATTGTAGTTTTTGTGTATTAAATTGGTTCAAAAGATATGAATATTGGATACTTTTACCCCCAAAATTTTAAAATCAACATCGTAGTAAGACGGTACTGACAAAAAGAAGATAGAAAAGAGGAGGCGGGTATCTTAAAAGAACACTTACTAGGCAAACTTGAAAACGAATTCAAATTCAATTTTCACTTTTCATTTGAATTTTCCTTAAAACAGAAAGGAAATCAATTCTAAAGACAGTAGTATATGGGGTCCCTTCGTGGATATATGGTTAGCGTACGAGTCTTTGGTGCAGAAGATCTGGGTTCGATTCCCATTGGCAGGTCATGTGGGTCGGATCTTATGTTAAGCTGTAG